>NC_056725.1:1229227654-1229380489 GCF_019279795.1 Protopterus annectens
TGTGCCCGAAACCTGGTAAGCGGATGCACGCGTCGCACACCATAGCTCAAACAGGAAGGTCAGGGAAAGAAAATAATGAAATGCCGCAGTAGGGTAATTGGAGTACAACTGAGCAATTAACACCTATTAACTCACAGTGGGCAATCGACAGCAGCTGACAAGTCTGCTCGCAGAAACCTGCAAAACAGGATAGGGGAGGTGTCAGATTGCAAAGAAAAGAGAACTGTCATAGCAGAGCAAAGCAAACCTGCAGTAGACCGGCCATAGAACACATTACACAAGATAAGGCAGGTGTAGGAAAGTACAAATGAAAGCAGGCTGCTGGATGCATGCCAGAAAATGGGAGGTGAAATGTGAAGAAATGTAACGGGAAGGGCAAGAGGTAATCCACGGCAGCCAAATGTAATTCAACACCAAAGGCACCACAATAGTAGTTCCTGTCGTAAAACACATAAGATACCCTGTAGCTACGATCGTACATACACACCCTATGACATCATCGGTGTTCACAGTACAATAGTATAAAGCGTGAAAGCACCCCACACACACCTGTGTATTCCCAAACACTGCACCATAGGTGTAAACATACGGGGAACTTTTACAATGTACAAGTTGGGAGCTGCCATAGCTGTGATTCATCACCATGTGTTAGAGACTGACGGTGTTGTGGAGGATGATGCTGACAACCACCACAGGCCCCGGAGGAGGAGAAGGGTGTTCAGACCAAGGGTAACCTACAGGGGCTACATGATCTGGAGATAGTAGAGCATTACAGGGTGGACAGGGACATCTTACAGCAAATAGTTGAGCTGTGCCGGCGACGCCTGAGATCCAGAAACAACAGAGGTGAACCCATCTCAGTGGACACGAAGGTATGTATAAGCTTGTGAATACTAGCCACATGTACCTTTCAAAGGCCAACTGGAGATATAATGGGGATCTCACAGGCATCAGCATCCAGGGTACTACACCAGTTCCTGGATGCCATGTTACCACATGCCAATGAGCATATATACTTCCCCCGAACTCAGAAGGAGTTGGCCAGCAATATGCGTCTCTTCCACCATGTGGCACACTACCCAGAGGTACTGGGTGCGATAGACTGCACGCACATACATATCAAGTCACCACCCGGTGAGCATGGTAGGCACTACATAAACCGCAAGGGATACCACTCCATCAACTGCCAGGTCGTGTGCAATGCCCAGGGCATTATCATGGATATGTGTGCTGGCAGCCCTGGAAGCTACCATGACTCCCACATCTGGCATGCCTCACAGCTGTATCAGGTATTTGTCAGGGGGGACATCCCACGTGGCCACCTTGTGGGGGATGCTGGCTATGCACTGGAGCCATGGATGATGACTCCCATCAGAAATGCACACACACACATGCAAGAACGCCATAATGAGGCACATGCACAAACCATAATCATCATAGAGCGTGTGTTTGGGATGCTGAAATCATGGTTCCATTGCTTGGACATATCTGGTGGAGCCTTGCAGTACTCTACAGGCACGTATGCCCACATCCAAATAGTATGTGCCATGCTACATAATATGATCCTGTGGAAACAGCTGCAGCAGGGACAAAATGGTGAAGGCCCTCATAGCCCACCGCAATTGCCAAGGCCATCACAGGCACAGAGGGATTCAGACCACGAACATCCTGTGCCAGCCCCAGTAGGCAAATGGAGGTGTGCCCAATATGCCTATGCCTTGGCAAAGATGGAATGTATCGCGCATACTCTGACAGTGTAGGCCCCTACGGACTGACACACCTCTCCACCTGCACACACAGTAAAATGGATGGCACACACACACGACCACCTGTAAATTGTAATGTATAGGTGGCCTACTGTGTGAATCCTACATAGGCAGCCCTCAACCATTGCACACACAACAGCTATTGGAACAAGGATTGTCAACACCTGAACAGTACACGCACCTATCAGCATATGTTGGTACTGTGTGTATAGGTTCCTAGGTACATCGGTAGGTACACACCCGATTGTCAGAGGCCATTCATCAATCGAGGCAAACAATATCTGCTGTCGCCACCACATCGAGTAACCAACTGTCGCTCAGTGGAGCAGAGCCAATTGCGGGATCCATGCGTGTAATCACTGTTCCCCACACACTCTGCATGGATTCCCTGCTGCGTTAATGAGGGACTCCATATAACGTAATCATGGATGTAGTGGCGAAGCATGGGGTGTACCCCTGACAGGTATCTGTCTCCCCAGCATGCTCCACCTATGGTTGTGTGAAGGTGTAGCACATTATAGTGTGTGGCTCACTGTGACATACATACCCAATGCTGGAGCACATCCATTAAACATCACTTGGACATACCATTAATAGGTCTCATCCATATGTAAACTAACTGAGTTACCCATTTGATCGCAGTATGGAGTAACAGCCATAGTACAGTCTACATACAAAATGCCATAACACGTGTACAAATCCCAGATGCCCAAGTGGTAAATGCAGTGACTGTCGTGCATGTTCCCGGTCTCATGTCCTGCAAGGGATGTAACGTAATCCCGAAGGCACGAATAATGCATGTTGGATGCAGGTCATCAGATCATGTTTAGCACATGTTAGCGGGAATATGCATTGCCCAGTGCTGGTAAGCGTCATTTAAATATGACTGTACGGATATGCATGAAACAGGGCTAAGCTTCTCTGAATATCGCGCAGATCACTATCAGTGATGTCCAGAACAGGTGAAACCAGCATTATTCACCCCTGTACTAATAGTGCCTGCTCCAAAGGGTAAAATGACCACTACCAGGAGTAGAAAACACAATCATGTACACAATCACCTAACACTAAGCTACCCAAGATGTACCAACGGCAGGTGTGTAATGTGACAGGTTCAAACACAAATGTGCGGAGTCCAGGTAACAGTATACACTGACATGTACACAATGAAAGGTGTATTCTGCCTGTCACTCTGTCATATATATATATATATATATATATATATATATATATATATATATATATATACATATATATATATATATATATATATATATATATATATATATATAGATATACATATACATAATAGAGATAGAAAGGGTGATAGAGAGATTCATGTTGATATATACGGATTCACCTATATCTGCAAATATGTAGATAGGTGAACGACATGTACACAATCATGGAGGTACAAATAAATAGGATACTGCCAACTATGGAATGTGTCACATACCGACACGTGTAATCACGAGGCTGAAAGACCGAAAGAACACAGTACCGGAACACTAGAACCGCGTGTAATATTATCACAATATTAAGGGACATTTAGTTATCGCTGCCGGTGTTACGGTCCACGTAGGTACTGTGTTCAACTGTGTTTGTGATTGCCATAGTCTGTGTATGTTGAGGGTGCCGTGTGCATTTCCGTGGGATTGTAATATGTGTGTGTGTGTGTGTGTTTGAATTGTGTGTCTGTTAGTGCTAACTCTGAGGTAGATCATTATGGTAGGTGTGGTTATAGCTGGTCATAGGCATACGGTTACCACCTGTCCCCCTTTAAGAGGGACAGCCCCTCCCTAGGCAGTTGTGTCCTGACAAAAAATATTAAAAAGGGCAAATGTCCAAGATTGTAGGACATAATTATGTCCCATATGTTATGTAATAGTTGCATTAAATAGTTATGCCTGTATCTAAAAAACGTAAATGTTACATGAAACATGATAAGTAGCTAAAGTGCTACAAGAATAAATATATATACAGGATAAAAGTATGTGCTATCCTGTGTACTGACCATGGGTATGTGTCGGCCTGTAAACACCGATGTGTGTCCTGCAAATGTCCCACTATGGCCATTTGAAAAGGTGGCAACCCATGCCAAAGAGGTTCAGTCACCAACACAACTGCAATGAGTGCAAATATCTGTGACAGAAATACACGAGACAGCTGTCATTTAGTAATATTCCTTTACATATCGCTGTATTTCCAGAGGTATGGAAGTATCAACCTCACCTGCATACTATATAGAAACCAATTAACAACGGCCCAATGTATAAGCCCGTAACAACCATAGTTTCATTCTACTAACTGATAGGTCTTCAGTTAGGGTAGGAGCCCACACACACATATATAGAATAAGTAGAAATGCAGTACCCACAAACCTGTATATGCTATGTACACCCACCTACATCTCCCACACATGAAACAATAGCAATACAGACTGTAATAACATCACAAACATCCACTCACTCAATTACATCTGCAGAAGCGTTAACATACCTTGTGAGAGCCACATTTGTAAAGGCACCATGTGAAATTGTACCTGTTGTATAATGGAGCAGATGGTGATGTTACAGGTTTTGTTTGCAATAGTCCCTTATCAGATGGTTGAGATGACAGGTACACTCACATGTAGAACCACATACTCTAGCCATCACATACAATCCATGGGGGACATGAATCCAAAATATCTGTGTCTCTACAAATATCAGTTGCAATTCCACACAACAAAACACATACTCCCCGAAGGTAGGGCAAAAGGGCAATGCCCAAGTGGAGAATTCAATTATACCCCACTGTTACCACGTAATTGGTGAATGGAGTAGCTGCACAACTGATGTGCATGTACTAATTTACTCAGGAACACCAATTGGCGGCAGGAAACCACATGTTACAGGTATCGACGTATATAAGGATGACTTGCCAGACATTCAAACCATATGCTCATACCATAGAACCGTTTAAACAGTAAAGGTGTAATAGAGATATTTACGAAAGTTCGGAACACTAACAAGGTATGTAGAACACTCAGTATGTTAGTGTATGCATAGCCTGTTTTGTATTAATTAAAAGTGTCCACAATGCATAAAGTGGGAAAAGGTATTATGTAGTGATGTCTTGCTGAGCATAGTAATGCTTGCAGAAATTGTGTGTCCTGCTGTGGGCCACAAGGTAAACATCACAGACACCACAAGGGATGCTACATGAGGGCTTTAAACAGAACAATTCCACACTACCCGCTGTCAGTGGTAGGGTATGTCCAACAAGTATGTGCCATAGCAGGGGATAGTATATGTTGATATACTGTCACAGTAGGCATGTGTATGGGCATATAATGACAATAACATGCCTAAGGTGGTCCTGCTGTGCAAGTATGCTTTGCATTATGGGATAATATGTAAAATATGTGTAATGTACAGTATTGTAGGTAGATATTTCAGATATTCTACACAGCATAACAGTTATATCATGCAAACAAAAGGTATTGTCTATTGGCATGTACAATATACAATAACAGGATACATATGGTTTGTAGTCACGGGACACTGTAACAGCATGATAGCTAATCAAAATGGAAGAGCTACTCAATTAACCATGCACAAAGGACATGTAATAGCTTCACAGGTTCATAGTGAGGTACTATGCTGTCTGGCAAGTCTATGTGTAAGCCCAACTACAGTGTTTTCACTCGCGGCACCTCTCTAGGGTAGTGTCCTGTCTGTGAACAGCAGAGCCATGTGTTACCTGCACCTCTGCACAGTACAGCCACTGCAGTGATCCCTGGCGTACATGTGTGTCTCCCATCCACCAAGTGAGGTATCTCATAAACAGTGCTACTGAGTGTCCCTGCGTGATGTACATAGGAATCATGTTCCAAAGCATGGTGAGTGTTTGGTTTGGGAATGTAACCCTCAAGAACATCCCACTCATCTTTGCGTTTGTGCACATATCCATGAGCATGTTGCTTTCAGTGGCTTTTGCTTATGTCGCTTATGTGGAGTATATCCATGAATATTGTTGTGGACATGGGCCCTGTATGTTCAGCAGAGGTCACCCCTGAGTATGCAGTATGCAAATGTGTACAGTCGTGGTGTCCGTAGTACTGCCGCATACATCAACCTTCGGAGCTCAATAATCCTTATGGTGTGTTAATGTTGTGGTATGTAAAGCCGTTGCTGTTCTGTAAGGTACACCCTAAATGGGGTGTTGTGCCTTTGAATGTGTGTATACGTCAGGAGTTTAGTGGTACAATGGGTGCCTTTGTTCCAGCTACAAACCCAGTACAGATAAGGGTGGCCACGTAGAAGGATATCCACGCCACATTGGTAATATGGTTATCAAAGGAGTGGGTGCTACATACGTGTGTACTAAGATCCCATATAATGTCACATGTATGTAGGGGACTACCACCTATGTGATAGTCAGTAGGTGATTGGTGTAATCCAAAGGGGATGTTCATGCACCATGTGTCATGCAGCATGAGGCCATGTTATCGACATCAGGTATCCGTCACAGTGACACCCTTATGGAGGGAGTCTGTATCAGCTGGTGGATCAATCATGGTGCCTTGTATGCAGTTGTCTGGAAACCTAGTCAGGGAAAGTCCCTCTGTGCTAGCCTGTACCTCAGGGAAGCATATACCGAACATGAGGGGCCCTATGACTGAGGACTGTGGTATGCCAAGTGTAACTGAAATACAGTAGGTACTACGGTATGCTACCCTCATTGTGTGGGTCCTGTCTGTGAACCACTTTGCATAACATCCCGAGATGTAGGGATCGATGTGCAGGTGGATGTGTATGTTGTCAATACCAGAATGGAGAACGGTGCTGAAAGCCAATGAGAGGACAATGTAGGCTGTGTGGACCCCCTTACCATCATCAACTACCCTGGTAACTGTATCAAAGGAGTCCACCAGGTGTAGGAGCCATGGTCTGGCCCTAACAAGTCCAACCAGGGTGGCATCAAAGGTCTGGAGCCTACCAATGTCTCTGTGAATGACTTCCATGATGATGTGCCCCATAGCCTTGTATAACAGTCCAGTCAGGTGTATAGGGCAAAAGTCCCTCTGGTTCATTGTGGCGCCATCTGTGTGGAGTGTGGTAACTGTTGCTGTGCGCCATTCAGGGGCCACAATGTCTGATACAAGGCTATTAGTGAATCTGGTGGCCAAGTGGGGAGACACGTTGTTCTGAGGTTTGTGTAAATCACAGCCTGGGATGTTGGACAGTCACATGGAGTCTGTGTTCCAGGCCTTTAATGAGTGCAGGTTGGAACTGTGTAGTTGTGACCGCAGGGACCCCACAATGTTCCTGCATGGATTATGGCCCTGTAGGGAGTGAGAGGGTGTAAAGTTAGCACTGAACCCATCCACCAGGATGTTGCCAACATCACTCGGTTCTGTAATGTTCCTGAGTAACCGTCATATGTCAGAGCAGATGTGGGTATTGCCATTGACTAATGACATACCTCCATAATGCTTTGTGATACATCCTGGAATGTGTCACAGTAATGTTTACGTAGCTAGGTTTGGAGGATGTGATAAGGGATCCCAGAGCCCTACTGAGGCTGACCAGTGAGCTACCCCACCCATGGGATTGTACTCCACTTTGCAACAGCCTCCACCTTTTGTTGTACATTATGTCCATGGAACTGGACCCCCAGAGTGGTGTCCGTTATCTGGTGGGTACCATCATGGCTCTGTTTGGAATAGCATGATCCATGCAGTCGTGTAAGTGCTAATGAAGTGCACTGGGGTATGTTTCAGTGTTTGTATGTGCATTGTCCCTCTGCACGGGTGTCATGAGGTTTACTACTGCTGTCATAAGACGTCTGTAGTAGGCGTTGTACTAATCTTGTACTGTGTATGCCGTGAAGGGTGTGGTACCGGGATGTGGATAACAAGGGTGATTAGCATATGTTCGGAAACTACCAACGAGGGGATAACCACAGGTGTGGAACACCAGTGACATGTTGGTAATGTCCATGTCTAGGATATTGTTGGTCTTGGTGGTGGTGTGTATGGGTTGATCCAGCTGAGTGGAGGTTATGAATCCTGGACAGCATTGGCCTAATGTGTCGGTACATGAGTAGCTATCCCAGTTAAGTGTGGGGTAGTGTCAGTCGCACATCAGTAGTACCTGTCTGAACACTACTGTCCGGTACACCAAGAAATGAGGGCCGGTAACCATGGGGTATGTTGTTGAATCCATAGCATGTTACAATGTGTATAGCAGTTCTGGCCACAGTTAGTTTCACGTGGATCACCTCTGATGCATTGTGCTAAGTAACCAGCCAGGAGGTGTGTACAACATAGTGAAATATGGACAAACCTCAGCCGTGGGTGTTCCAGTCCAGGTTACATGACTGAAAGGTGTGGTCTACGTATAACCTGTCAGTGCAGGTGTGCTCTGCAGAGCCTAGAGGCAGGTCCCAGTCACTGCAGAGATATTGAAGTGGTCCATTATAAGGAGTTCCGTGCCTGCGTGCATCAGAGATGATGTCAAGCATTGAGTCACATGACCCCATGTTTTGCTTGCCTGTTCCCATTCTGGTGGTGAATGTTATTGGAAACTGTGTAAGACAGGCAGTATAGGAGTAGCAAGAGCCTTACATGTTATCTGTACTCCCAGGGCTGACAGGTGCAGGTCATCTGTGCCAAAGCATCGTGTTTTGTTGACCATGTCATTCAAAGCGGACAGATACTGGATACCTATGGAATGACAGCAGAAGCATAGGCAACTGCTGAAATGAAACAGTCAGTTGTTGTACAGTGGTATCTAGTCTGGATTAATGCAGAATGCTCCCCAGGGCTTGGCCGATACCATCTGGGCTACAAGACCGGAGAGCTATTGCATGTCTCTGCACATGTAGTCTGGGAAGTTACATCTCAGGGCAGTCACACTAGCATGGAGAATGACAGTCAAATTGTACCTGGTGAGGTGTGGCATGGGTGCATAGGTTATGTTGCAGAACCAGTTACCTGATAGCTAGATGTAAGCGACTATTGCCTTGTGTAGCCTGCATAGTGGGACATCAGTGTGACTGCCTACAGAGTCACCTATGACTGGTGTGTTGTGTATGTTATAACACCCTATTGGCTGTATTTGATGGGCACACATGAGTCTGTGGGCTATAAGTAATTGCTGTTGTGTTTGGTGATGGGGGCTGCCTCTGGTGCCTACACAGAGTATGGAGAGGTTCTGCAAATGTCGTACTCCTACTATGTGTGGCCTGT
This sequence comes from Protopterus annectens, assembly GCF_019279795.1. Classification (NCBI taxonomy): domain Eukaryota; kingdom Metazoa; phylum Chordata; order Ceratodontiformes; family Protopteridae; genus Protopterus; species Protopterus annectens. Next base: position 1,229,236,658 of record NC_056725.1, read on the forward strand.
GGTGGTGGAGATCTTGTGAGACTATGTGATGAAAGGGGTGTGTTGCAAATGTTACACGTCCCCACATGAATGTCAGGTATAGTCTGGGTTGGTGAGAGCATTATCCCCAGCATGGCTACATATGTGCATCTCACACTAGCTGTAGTGTTGTATGTTGGGAGGTGAGCATTGACTGTGTACATGAGACAATTGCTCTATTGCCACATGTTTGCCATATTCATCATATAGACAGGCAATAGCACTGGTACGTGGCAGTTGGACATGCCTGTTTATTCAACCATGTCTCACAAGATATGTGAGCTACGTGTGTACAACAGCTGTTGTACTGTAAGCAAGCTGGAAATGTAAGGACAGACAGTGTACTTGTAAGAAATGAGTTGGAATGGGTGCTATAGTAATTAGTAGCTCATGAAGTGCTCACAAGTTCTGAACAGGTGCTGAGCATGAATATGCAATACAGATAGGGTGTTGGATAATATCAACCCACTACAACCCACAAGTGGAGACGACAGTCATAATTGGAGGCACTGCACTATTACCCTGCTGAGTATGGTCTGCAAGTCTATGAACCTTTATCAACATAGATGTTAGCAGTACAGAAGTAGATGACAGTACGGATGATTTCACACTGCATAGCATACCTGTGACAGGTCATAGGACATCATCACCCATACCGTGTTCCAGCTACACTGAGTATACTAGATGTACCTTCGTATGTCACAGGAGTGTTCTACCAGTGGCCTGTTGACAGAATCAACACTACAGAAGGTGTCAGAGTGACATGTGCATATCACACCAGTGGCAGCTACAGTAAAACAGGGTTAATGTTTTGTACTCCCCCCACATTGTAGCCCATACCACACAGACAAATGGGAGGCATCTGTGTATGTAAGGATGTGAATGGCCATGACCTAGGAGCAATAGCTGTCTCAGTGTTAGTGTTGTGGACAACATACAGAATGGGCTTTGTGGGTGAGGTGTGCAACATATGTGCACAATCTGACAGCCGATAATAGCATTGTCACCGTTAGGTGAATAACCCTGTACCCATTAACTACCACCTAGGCAGCAGTCAACATTATGGACACTGTGTAAGGGATGGTGCTGTGCAGTTCACCTCCCTGAGTTGGTGACATCTCCAGGCCTATTAGGTAGTCATATGAGGCACCCATGTCATGACAGGGTGCCATCCATGAGCATGGAGATTATTGGACAGGCATACTCAGCACTCGGGTGACCAATATCGGATCACATATCACCTTTAAGGGGTATTGGCCATGCGTGGATGGGCGATACCAGCCTTCACAATCCTCACCTCCACTATGCAGCATGCTGGCTACCTTGCATAAAGACATGTGCTACACTGTGATGTTGGACATGCTACACGTACATATCCTGATCTGAAAGACATACGTCATGGACAACCACCATCCCACTACAAGTATCGCCACATGCTGGACAGATCCCTGTGCCATACATGTTACATACTCCCACCATACCATGCAACCCTGCCCATCAAAGCTGCACATGTCATCTCTGTCATATATGGTGTGATGACCGCATGGTAGATGTATTATTAACTGTCTGGATCAGTAATGTGGCACTGATGCACCTCGCGGTGGCAAAATGGCTGTCGGATACAGCTAGGAAACCTTGCCTGTACATGCTATAGTTGATAACCATCCCTGCGAATGACGTCCGGCTAGCCATTGTCCCATGTCTATCACATGTGCAACACAGCTGATCCGTGGCAAGATGTTGAACTGCTGTACAGTGCCGTGTAGATGTATATGGCAAAACACATGCATGTAAAGGTTCTGTGCGTATGTGTGCATTGTCACTGCTCATGTCCATTAAGGCAGTGTATGTGTTGATATGTGACATATACACAGCATCAAGGTCAACAGCATCACTTTGGACACATCCAGGCATGTGCTGATAGGTAAGAACACCAGTACAGGCAAACAGACATGCCCATATCAAGACAGCATTCACATGGAGTATGAACAATGTAATGAGGTGACACACATATATGGTGATGATATCCAATGAATAACGGGTGTTACATGTGTGACACAAACATGTCAGTCGTGTCAGTGTCATGATGATTTGCAAAGATAACTGTGCAGATGTACTAGATTTAATACAAATGTATGTGCAGCTGTATCTCTGTACATCTCTGTGATACTGTGACCTGTCACCATCATTATGTCTTCTAGATAATGCCTCATTCACACCTGCCAGCATACAGCTGCCAGGAGGATGATGTCCTCATCCCGTAACTCCATGAGAACTACGAGGTCTTGTTCAGCCATGTGCCACAGCATGCCCAGCAGCGTGATGACCTGTGGCAGGACCTTCGCAGGAGGGTTAATAATGTGGGCGGCCAAAATTGCACCTACCAGCAGGTGCGCAGACACTGCACAGACTTGATACGACATGCGAAACAGCGTGCCACTGCAATCGCCAGGGAACAAGGTGGAACAGGTGGTGGGCCACCAACCCAGCCCCCACTCACACATACCGAGGAGCTACTGGCCAGCCTGGGGACACCCTCAGAACAGCATCTACAAAGTCTAGCTGCCATCATGGAGGTGGGTGTCTCCCAACCAATGAGCCTGGTGTTGCCTGGTAAGTCACTACTGCACATATGACTATTATATCCCATTTAGCTGCATGTGTCACTGTACAATATGTAATGTAACATCATATGCAAGGTATGTTTACACACATGCTGCATACTACAGTATGCTACCCTGTGTATGCACACATGTGCATACTATATGCTATTGTACAGGCAAATGTGTTAACATGCACAGTGCACCCTGTGGCTGTCATACAGTCATGGATAATGTTCAAACTGCTGTGTCACCCCTATACAGGTACCTCTGGCATGCCACACAGACATCAATCCATTGCAGGTGAGACTGTCATCAGTATCAGGCATGTTAATGCATATATCTATTCACCATGTGGCCAGTTAACACATGTACACATGATGTATGGTCCAGTCATGGTATACAGGTCACAGCTCCCATCATTCACACTGGCTACCCATGTGCAATATATACAAATGAAATGAAACACCAACATGAAACCACAGTATCTGTCATTGCTACATGTGTGGACAGCTGTGCATACAACGGTGGAGGTGTTGTTCATTGTAGGCATATATACTATACATTGGAACAACACATGTGTGGTACGCAAACAGTACCACACAGTGAGCTGGGATATGGGCAGCCCACAGGAGTCACCATTGTGTTATATGCCCTTGCAATGGGTGCACACATTGTGATGTGCCATCTGACATGTCCCAGACATGGAGTGTGCTGGCTGCAATATTGTCACACTATTCCATAATACATACCCCACATATCAAACATACAACCCGTTGTCTGCATAGCCCTGTGGACAGTGACATATCTGACATCTATGGGTGTATGTCATATGGGACTACACAGACCTGTGAGATAGATGGCCATCACAAACATTTGGCCAACACATGTTCACACATGGCCTTGGAGGATGGCCAGAGACATGTAGCCACACAGTAGATGTGATGTGTATACACCCTGTTGCACATTGTCCACACATGGTCCAACTATAGCCTTAGTTGACTGATTATACAGTTGATGTGGTACACTGGACATCCTAAAAGCCTGTGCACAGCTAGTGGAGGTGTCACGTAAGTCGACCATATAAGATGTGTTGAACATCACGACTGTGTCATAGCATGACAGTAGTCACCTGTACAGCTTCCACAGACATTGACACCACATCAGGCCACATATACCATACATTTCCCTTGCTGCTGTAGGACATCACCGTCAGCCGTGCACCTCATGTGTGTGGTACATCAATGTCATGTGGGACATGGTGTATTGCCAAGTCTGCCATGTGTGGACATGGTTGCCAGGCAGCTAAGACTCTGTAGTAGTTGTGCAGGGGTGTCATCCGTAGGTCTTCCAGTGACCTGTCACATGACACAGCATGGTTTGGTGTGTATACACCTCAGCAACGTGGGTCACAATCCACAGTTATGTCATGTGTATGCACACAGTTATGGCTATGCAATGTGTGCATATTACACACTGTATAGCAATATAGATGCCTAATGATGCCATGCAATGGCACAGTGTCTGTACTTCACACTGTATAGCAATGTAGATGCCTCACACTACCCTTCCATGCTCATCATTCTATCTGTAGGGCATACAGACAACACTGCAATGTGATACCCATTAAAATGCTGTACATGTGTCAGGACACCATTGTGTCAGACATGTATGCATGTCAATGCACACATCAGCAGATTACATGTCAAGGTCACTTCAGTCATGTGTACTATTAACCTGTACTGGTCCACATGGTGTATCACAGGGATGCATGCTTACTACCATGATTGTGTGAACTGCATGGCTACTGATATGACACCTGCTTGCTGTTGTGTGCAACCCAGGGAGGTATGCTAACTACCACTATTAATGTCTGAGCTGCATGCCGTCTGCTGTATCACATGCATGCTGCATGCCGTCTGTCAAATCACATGCATGGTGTGTCTGTGTGTGTCTGTGTGTGTGTGTGTGTGTGTGTGTGTGTGTGTGTGTGTGTGTGTGTGTGTGTCTGTGTGTGTGTGTCTATTGTAATGTAGAGTCTTTCTTTGCATTCACAGGTGATGTAGGTGTGTTACCCTCCTGCAGTCTGTCTGATGTTAGTGTCCCCACAAATACTAGCAGTGATGAACATATGCATGAGGTACAGGCAGGGCTGTCAGGGGCTGAATCTGTGCCAATGGTTGCCATCCTAGCTATGTCCCCCTCTTCCCTGCACACAGTTCTCATGCCAACACATACCCCATCACCAGTGGCCATAGAGGAAGGACAGTCAGCGTGTGTTAGCTTGGAACAGGAATGTGTGGTGGCTACAGAAGGTGTGTCTCCACACCATGGTGTCAGTGTAATGACTGCAGATGTGCCACACAGGCATTTGGCCAGTGCTGCTCGTAGGAGGACCTCTGGCAGACATGCACCTGCAGGACAGAGCACAGCAGCTGGTGTCACCAGACACATGTTCCAGACTGTAATGGTGGCACAGGCATGTGCTGAAAAGCAGAACAGAGAAGGGAAGAGGCTTCAGAGGGCTGCTATACGTACTCTAAATGACAACATCCAGACATTGGCAAATGCTCAACAGCAGATGGCTGATGTTCTGGACAGGCGATTGGGTGACATGGTCGGAATCCTTAACAGTGACATGGCAATCCACGAGCGTGAGCTGTCTGTGCTGGAACATCTGGTAGGAGTGAGGCATAGGTCACATGGACGTAGGCCAGCTACACCACCTAGTGCAGGTCAACGTGAATGAGCCACTTCATATGCCCGCTCCCATAGTGCTGGTATCAGTAGCAGTGCAGCTGGTGCTGCGCAGTCCATACCAGGACACAGCAGGCCACATGGACGTGGCCCTGGATGTTCCCAGTGGGGACACAGTTCCAGTGGACATGTGTCATCAGACAGTAGCCAATCTGTACCTCCGCCTGGTAGTGCCCGTGCAATCCCTGGCAGGCACAGGTCACATGGCCATGGCCGGACACAGTGAGCTGTACATCCTGGTCTGTACAATCTGGAGCTGTCAATAATACCCCTGTGTAGGCCTGGCAAAAGGCAGAACTGTGTGCAATCATACATGCACACAGCAAAAACATCTGTAGGGCACCGCAACACCCACATGCATAACGACCACACATGTCCAATTAGATCACTTGCCCTTACCCACACACATGATGTCATCCACTGGTGCAGCCTATGCTCCTGGAAAACATTATCACCCTGTGCATATGATGATGCCTGTGCCGTATCCCTGTCATCCACACCATCGGTGCAAGGACATGCCCAAATGGTCTGATGCACAGGGTGAAGAGAATAGTGAGAGAAGTGTATATTACATTAGTTGTGTACTGTTAACATGCACCAGACATACCATGTAGTACAGGTTTATAATGCATTGTTATATGTTTACAGTATGTGTCTTGGTAACAACAGTAACAGCATGTTGGTAATGATGCCCTGGTTCCCTCCTTATGGTCTACTTGCATGTGCCAACAAGTAGCAGTGTTTGCAGTTTCCCATGTGTAAATGTGGAGTACTCACAGGCATGTATGGCAATACCAGCATGCTATACGTAGCCTCAAACTGACTGTTAGAAAGGCTACCATACCACAGATGTCCACACATCTACTGATCCAAAAGCATGTGGGCTGTTTAATAGGCTACAGTGGCTAGAGATGTGACATCCATACCAGGTCACATCACAGGTATGTTGACATGATGCGGGGGGGTTTACACAGCGGTCTGGCCGAAAATAACGTTAGAGGCCACTTGATAGCATGAGGCCTCACTGTGTAGCAGTAATACCCTGTCACATTACAGGATGAGAACACACACAGACATACACATAAACACACAGTAACATGCCCACACTCACGGGGTCAACAACACTATAACGCACACTCGATAGTGTTGAGGTGAGGACCCCTGCCTATGTGGTAATCACCCTCACAGTACTGTGCACCCACACAACGTGACACAGAGAATGAACATGTACAGGTAGCCAGTAAGGCTGAGACCAATGGCATCAACAGGGTAGTAGACTGCATCACCATGAGGGGTTAGGGATCCTGTCTGTTCTGTATGGTAGCATACACCCTCACTCCATGCACCAGACAGCCATACATACACACACACACACACACACACACACACACACACACACACACACACACACACACACACACACACACACACACACACACACACACTGTGGAGTCCACAAATGTCATTCACATACAGATAGCTGACATGTGTGTGATACACACCACCCCTGCCTACGTCATGCTTTCCACACTGCAGTATGTACAGATCTCTACAATAGTGTACAGGGGTGTGTAACAATTGGGATGTATTCCCCACCATATGTGGCATATATGGTCACACAAGCAAACACACATGGCAGTACTGTGAATGATACACCTGCTATATGATGATACGTCTGACAGACATGCAGCAGTATTGGCCGCATTATGTGTACCAACGCTACCTTCGGCAATTGTGCTGCTATATGCACACGGGAGGATGTAAGTGTTACAGGTGTCACGTGACTTACAGTCAGTAACACCCGACCGCTGTGTAGGTTTTATGTCTTCACCATCAAGTAACAGTAACATAGCGTACTGTTTGCAAATGTAATGGTAGGATGGCTTGTGACACACCTGTGAGCCGTCCCACAGCAAACATCCATCTGCAAAGGTGGATCACCACTTTATGTACACACATCCATCCATACCTAATGTACATCCTGCCGTACTGTCAGTATTTCACCATATACAGGTGTCAATGATGGGGCTGCATTGCAACTGCATGTTGTAGTTAGGCACAGGTGAATTACATACATCAGCTACTGCACATGCATGGTAGCTGCATGCACAGCACTACATGTACATGTGTGTTGGTTCTACATGCCTGCCATGTAGCCATGTTTGTATGCATTGCAATTGGTGGACATGTGTGATGACATACATAACACGTGGACTGTTGTATGATATGATGGGTGTCATGGGTAACTAGTACAGAGGGAATGTTTCCTTGGTCAACATTGCTACCTCATGTACTGTTAGCATTCAACAGCCATGGACCTACCTTTCATGTGCATGCGTGTGATTGCTGTAGCCACTTGTCTGCACGGAGGACAGCAAAAGCTATGCTATGTACATATGTGTTGTGTGTGTGTGTGTGTGTGTGTGTGTGTGTGTGTGTGTGTGTGTGTGTGGTCCATGCACATATCCACTGCGGTTGTTACATGTATGTCATATCCAAACATGTGTGTTCTTTTGTGTACAGTGACAGTCATCTGTCACAGCTGTGTAAGACCCACGGCCCCTGTTATGTGTAGAGCTGACCTGGTTATGTACAGTGGTATCATTGCATTGCATAACACATGATGGAACCCTGTCAGTACATGTGTAGTCTGCACAGTTGCTGTAGACCTATGTACAGTCCACTGGTCATGAGTCACACGGTGTTGTGGTAATGTATGGATGTGTGTTGCTGATCCAAGGACATGGTGATGTCTGAGGGCTACATAGTAGAATGCAACATTTACCTCTGTGATCTGCACCTGAGACATCTGTGATGGCTCTTGAGTGTGCACTGGTCAGTACATGTCAGTGGCCTTCATGTACGTGGGGACAGTAACACCATACTGTGCCCTTCCGTGTTTAGAATCCATGTGCATGCAAGACAGCCCTTTGCTACTGCTGTGTGAGCATGCCCAGTACGCCATTGTGTAGATGGACACAGTACATTCCAAACTGTGCCCTTCCATGTTTAGAATCCGTGTGCATGCAAGATAGCCCTTCGCTTCTACTAAGTGTGTGAGCATGCCCAGTACGCCATTGTGTAGATGGACACACAGTACATTCCAAACGGATGTGTAATACTAAGTGTGTGAGCATGCCCAGTGACACCTTGTGTCGGTGATGTGCCTCTGTGTATGGGCATGGCCATTGACATACTGTATAGCGATGGTGGTCATCCAGGTAACAGATGTCCATACCTCACGTCAGGATGGATGCCTACATTGAACACACTGGTTGACTATCTTGAAGGGTGTACTGTCTGTGGAGCATCTCGTATCTATGTAGTGTTGTAATAGTGCTCCGTAGATAGGCAGTTGTCCCGCTCACACCACTGCCGTGTGTTTGTCTACATCTACCTTGGGACAGTAATATGCTTTTAGACTGCTCACTTTCCATATATTCCCAATCGGCGTCTGTAACTGTGTAATGCTGTAGTGTGATAAGGTAGTTAGGTGTATGTTCGACTCCCAGCCCTGCCAAGTGTGAGTCTGTGTGTGTGTGCATTTCCAGCTGCCTGGGGACAGAGTAATGCTTTTAGATGGCTCACTCCCCATACATTCCCTATCGGCGTCTTTGCCTTTGTGGATGATGTCATCCACCTAGATGTATGCCTGTGGGAGTGCGATGATGCTGGAACTTGGTAGCGTAGTGTGGTAGACTAGACAGGTAGGTGCTCGATTTCAAGGCATGGTAGGTGTGTGTGTTTGGCAGTTATGTGTTTTGTTGTTGATCTATATAGTGTCCACAGCCCGCATATTCTGCCAAGACACTGGGTTGTCAACACATACATTCGCCAATAGGTCTGGCGAGTAACTGTCAGCAGCCCTACTCTTACCCTTGATACGGTCTGATCCATGTGATGCAACATAACACATGTGCCTTGATAGTAGCAACACTACATGATGCAGGTGGCACATGTAGTTTCCTTTTCATTCCTGTCTAATGCATTGCTGTCATGTGGTCCGCTGTTGTGATATAAATGCCATATTTACATATGTGTGTACATGTATATATATATATATATATATATATATGTCCATGTATATATGTATACAAATAATATATATGATATATGTAGATGTAGAGGTGGACATACATGTGAACATATATGTCTGGGGACATCAACACTATTGAATGTTTGTGCCGGATGATCTGTACGTGATAACCTGGGATCTATGTATATCTGTAATGGCATGGTGGTAATGCACATCATCTGTAGTGTGCAGGGCCACGGGTTGTAGTTGTGTAGACACTGGTTATTTTGTTGCTGGGAAGACCATGGGACATCGAATATGGTGATAGTAAGGCACCTGTTGCCAGTTGTGTATGGATCTGAGCGACACTGAGCAGTGGTTATTAATTTGGAGGTTCGGTATGGGTCATATAACTATTCATTAGAAGACTATACTATGCAGATGAGGTTGACTATAGTGTATCACATTTATCACCAGGGTGTGCTGCTGGTCCCTGGAGTGTATGTGTGTAGTCAGCCGGGTGAAGGTCTCAAATATAGTTGAAAGCATGGGAGGGGGGTCAGGCATACTGTACGTACATTGCAGTACTGTGCCTCGGGAGTGCTCCTGCCTTAGCACACCTAAGCTAGGGGTGTGTCTATACCTGCCTGGTGACATTGGGAGGGATGACAGCAGTGGTGGGGTAGTCAGGGTGTACAGGCTGCACAAACAGGTGTTGATCAGCACAATCAGCAGATGACATGGCCAGCCTGCACAAGAACAGTACGTTAATGTGAGCAAGCAGCATACACACAGGTTTCGTCCACACTCTACACCACCGGTGTATACCTGCAGGGACATTTCACGACACAGTCCAACCAAATGACACAGGCTGCAGCAAGCAACATATACCAACATGTGCAGGAGGCTGGGGCAGTGAGGATGTGTATGCTGCCGAACAACCCTTACTGGGGTGACATAAGACTTTATAGACCAAGGGTGACTTACCAGGGGCTACATGGGCTTGGGATGTTGGAGCACTATGGGGTGGACAGAGACTTCCTACAGCAGCTTGTTGACCTGTGCCTGCCACACCTGACACATCAAACAGGCCAAGGGAAACACATCATAGTGGATACTATTACCTCACATAGCACATTTGGGGATATCATGGGTATCTCACAGGTATCTGCAGCCAGAGTATTGCACCAGTTCACAGACGCCATGTTAACACATGCTAGTGAGCACGTACATGTCCTCAACAAACGTGATTAGTAGACCAGCAATATGCATCTGTTCAACCACATGGATGACTACCCTGGGGTACTGGGTGCTATAGCCTGCACACACATACACATCGTAGCACCACCCGGTGAGCGGGGTAGGGCCTACAGTCACTGCAGGGGCATACCGTCCAACAGCTAAGCCATATGCGATGGCCAGGGCATGAGATTGAATGCGTGTGCTGTCTGCCCTGGAAGCTATGATGTGTCCAATATATGGCTTCTGACACAGCTGTAGCACACCAATGCCAATATGGACATCCCCTACAGTCTCCTAGTGGGGGATGCTGGGTAAACACTGGTGTCGTGGCTGATGACACCCATCAGCAATGCATACACACCTGAACACTCACACCATACTGAGGCGGATGCACAGGCAAGACATATACTTGTGCATGTGTTTGGGATGCTCACTTCACAGTTCTGGTATTCAGACACATCCGTTGGAGCTCTACATTATTCACAAGCTACATGCATACAAGTTGTTATGGTATTTGCTATGCTACACAATCTTATCCTGCAGTAACAGTTGCAGCAGGAACAGCATGGGGCAGGACCACACAGCCCAACGCCACTGCCAAGGCCTGTAAAGGCACAGTGTGACTTGGTGAAGGAACTACCTGAGCAGGGCACAGTCGGCGAAAGCCCGTGCACAGTATGACCTTCCTTTGGCAAAGAGGCAAGACAAGGCATATGCACTGACACAGTAGGTACCCACGTATTTCCCCTCTCTGACCCGCACACAGTACAATGGATGGCAAACATGACAGTACCTGTGCTCGACCATGTACAGGAGGTGCACTCTGTGCGTCCGACATAGGTAGCACTCCAGCACCATCCTCAAGTCTGGAACACACCCAGGGTATGTCTATTGACCTAACAAGTGGCAGTTGTATTAGAATGTGCAGTTACCCATTGCTATGGTATGTATGTGAGCATACAAGTGATTGTGGTGGCCAAATGTTAGGGCAGCAGACAGTACACATCCATAGTGGCACCATGACCTCTGTAGCACATATGGGGGTCACAATGGTAGCCTGTAGTACACAGGGTGTCCTAACCCACTGCAGATTATGGGCTGGCCATCATGTGTGTCCATACAGCCCACACACATTCCATGCAGCTGGACAGATGTGGACCAATACAGACAAATGATATACGCTGTCCTATGGATATGCCCAATGAATGACCCCAACCCCCTAAGACACACACAGACGACAGCAGGCCAGGCAGTTTGATGTAGGTTGTGTAAGCTAGGACGTCCAACACCACTGTGCTGGTAATTAAAGCTGGGAACTGATGTACCCTGGTATCCCTCCAACCAGCAATTTAGGTAGGTCCACACACTGACATGGAGTACCCGGCATACCAGTACAGTAATGTCAGATGTGTACAACTGTTGGCTGTGCCCCCCGTCAAACCTACACATGTGAGAGTCATGTGCACCACCCACGGTGCTGTGTAGGACTGTGGTTGTGGTTGGATGCCCCCCCACGCTATGCAGATGTAGCAACTGTGAATGCCACATGACCATTAGCTACCCTGCAGACACAGCATGACACCTGTCTGTGCAGAATGGAGGGGTCAGCAACACAGTACTAACTATCTGGACATGTGACACATGCAATGCAGTTGACCATACTTGGCATGCTCACACACATGATGGTATGACGGTAATGTCAGTCGACAACATGCGTAACAGTCATACTGGGCATGCTCACACACTGAAACACAGGACGGCCAGGCATGCATACACCAGTGGTCCGGACATATCTGCCATTACATTGCTATACTGTTGGATGTCTGCGCTGTATGGTGTGTGTGTGGTCTATTGTCTGTACATATGCCATGGTCTATTTTTAATTCACATGCGCTATGTGTGCAGGGTACTTCTACCATCACGTGTATAGGGCGGTTCTTTGTTTGTGGACAGGCCGACGCCTTTGGATACAGACTGGGTAAGGCACATTCCAGAAAGTGGGAGCAGTTGTGCGTGGGTTTGCACAGTGTTAAACACTGCTGACCTCTGGTCACAGCACCTTATACACGTTTAGACTCCACATTTCTTTGACAGTGCACTACTGGCATACTGGTAGACAAACACGCTTCCAGACGCTCGCTCACCGACATTACCACTTACATTTGTCACTCATGCTGGGTGTGTGTGATCCCTTGTGATGCGTATTACATTGGACTACATGACTACAGTATCAGGTATGTGTAACCATTTTGCGACGGCAGGCATTCGACTGTACGGACTCGACGGCCTGTCCAGTGACATAATCATATTATATGCATGTTCCTCATATGATCTGCTCCCATCTGCCTGATACATGGAAACCGATACTCTGCAATGCTGACATGTGACTTGAGTTTGTTAACGCAGCTGTCCGCCGAGTCATGCTACCGCATACCTGCTGCACGTTGTCCACCTTTCAGATTGCACGACGGGAGACTGTAGGAGTGACACCTTTCCCACTTTGCATGGGACAGTCCCTCATCACACATATCTCATGGGACAATACCAGAACTCTCCACCAATCAGGGACATATTTCTACAGAATCAGGGACAGGTCAAGAAAAATCAGGGACACTTTCACAAAAGTAGTGCTATTAACTTGAAACATTGACAGAATCAGAGCATATGACTTAATACACATATTCTGAAGTAACAGTTGTTTATAACTCTTACTTATTGTCATTAGTCAGTAAGTGTAATTTATCACCTTTCCTTCAACAGCCACTAATTTTAGGAGGGATTAAGAGGGACAGAGTTAAAATTTCAGTCAAACTCAGGGACATACCTGACATTCAGGGACAGTTGAGTGGTATGGACAATACTCTAGCCATTGCAACTGCCCTGATTAGGGGACATTCTCATATTGTACATGTCTGTATTGGTTGCTTGCTACAGGTCTTGTATACCTGACACGTCGATATGTCATATGTAGTAGCATAAGCAACTTTACTGCTGCTAGACTATGCTTTGATTTGTTCCGATATGTATATTACTGTACTATGCATGGCTGTAGGTATGTTCTGTCCTGGTACATCTGACATTTCTACAGAGCAGGTTCCACTTTGGCCATTCAGAATGGTGGCAGCCCCATAGACCCTATATGTAGAGCTATCACATGTGTCAAGGCAACACATACCCACAGCCAGTAGTAAATGGACGACTTCCACAGTTTGCATACGTTAAGGTTATTCATGTAGCATTATAATTGATAATACTGTTTCCTATTACATGTAGCTGTTACTGATACAAAAAATTGATGTCTGACACCACTACACACACTATATAGCCTCCATTCCCGAACTCACAAGCCATGTGCCATAACTATCATTTTGCAGGACACAACTGCCCAGACGGGTGTGTCCCTCGCAGGCATACAGGTGTTGAACCTCTTCTATTATGCTATCATCTACCTAAGGTGGTCAGCAAATTATGCACTTTCCATCAGTAGCAGAACTCACATACCAATGGGTGTAAATGAACACTGTATCAGGGACAATGCATAACACCATGTGGGACACATTTAGAAGATTGGTTCTATTAACCAGACACATTCGCAGTCACAGAGCATATGTATTCATTCACGTTTATCGAGGTACATGCTGTTTATGACTCATACATGTTGTCATCTGTCATTACCTGTATTCCACCACCTGTTCACCTAATATCACTAGTTCTGGAAGTGTTTAGTTGGACTTTGTTACATCCTGATACCTAACTATGGACATCCATGCTAATCGGGTACACGGCACTGATTTGGTCTCTATGTATTCCCCCGATGGTTTACAGACTATCCGGTAGATATGCTCTTCCGGTTTGGGAGGTGTAGGCGTATGCTATGCCCACACAGGAATATTAATGACTTCCACTGGGCGGGCCTACTACATCTCTGCCAACCAGCACCTGCACACTTAAGCCCATTAATTCATACCCATGGTCCACCTACCTGGCACCCCTCTACAGCAGTCGTGACAAATACTTACTGCGAGTGCAGCTGGGGTATGAGCACACCCCTACACATTGCCCATTCTCCCCATCTTGGGACACATGTCGTACGTTTTGTCAACCCATGTATTATCACACTTGCACAACCTACTGTTCCATGTACACCTACATCCTGCTCAGATAATGTCAGCAGATTCACACGTACCCTGAATTTTGGGGTCCCGCAAGGGACACCGTTATCCATGTTTAAAGTGTAGACCTTGCAGAACTCTCCCACTGGTACTTTCCTACCGGTGTTTTGGACAGCGGCAGCGTATTGATCTGTATTGCCTGTCTGTATGTCTGTCCAGCCTAGCTGGGTGATGTGGGGGGTACAACATTTATTTATTGGACCTCCCAGTCACATATGCCCAGGCTGTAAATATGTTACCCCTAATTGCTGTGAAGTAACCTATTTATGTACATGTGTATATCTACACTGACATATATATTTTGTTTTATGTGTATGTGTATACATCAGTATCTGTTGTTTGTGTATATATATCTATCTATATATATCCATAGTATATCCTTGTGTGTGTATACATATATATCCGTATGAATATATATGTGTATGTAAATTAATATAGATATATGTATATATACGTTTTTATCTATATATACATCTGTGTGTCCATTAACCTATAAATTTCCCGGACATGGACACTTACACATGCGTATTGGGTTTTATCTCTGCTTCAACAGCATACTATTGCCTTAGTCATTATGACACCGATACTTCACTCTGGTGAACTTGTGCTCAGTATATTGCAGGTTATACAGCGGACAGATGTCGCACGTTTTTCATGTCTGGGGTGCCGCTGCTAACTGGGATGTGATACAGTGTCATTCGACCTATTACTCGTATGCGCAGCCTATTATTCCTGCTACTGTGCTTGTTTCTGTGCACATTCATATTGTTACTGTTGATAGGATGTGTGTTTGTGTTACTGTGACTGTACGTCAGCATATTTTTGTCTTCATGTAGTTGTGTCTTTCTGCTTTTCCCAGTTTGGGGTTGTCACAGCAGAACTGCGTTCCACTCATGGGTGGCGTATAGGTTTTACGTGCCGGGCTGCCAGCCCTGACGCACAACGTCCGACAACGATATGCCCATTCACGCATGTCTCCATGCAAACGATGCTCTATCTGGGAATCACACCTACATACTAGCTGACCTCCACGGGCCATTCCATTGCACCCGGCGCAACATACCCTAGCACTCCTGTGTCCATAATCGCATATCCATAGTTTCTCCTGCATACCCGTGTTGAGTTTCCACGCATAACAGCCATTATACACCTGATATCGCAGCCATGACACACCTTTACACATTGCCCTCTCATGAGCGTTGGGGCCCTACACACATTTTGTACCGCCACGTGTATTCACAGGCTCACCATCCATTCATATTTGAACATACGTGCCTTTCCTGGTGTTATGAATTACGAATGATTTGCGGGTTACAAGTGTAGGTGGTCGCAACATGTACTACATTCCATCTGTTTACAATGTTGACGTAGCACTTCAACGATGTTATGGCCACTGGTATAACCCTGTCTCTGGTGTGAAGAGCGGTGCTCTACTCACACTTGTGCAGCTTTATGTGACATACGCTGCGAGCACTTCATAATTCCTTACTTGCTCTGGATTCCCTTTACAACCCTTATGTTTGCTTTCATCTTTTGGCGTTCCTTACATATCTATATATATATATATATATATATATATATATATATATATATATATATATAAAAATATCTATATTTATATATATGTCTATATATAGATAAATATGTAGATATATAATTGCATATTTCTGTTATGTCTGTGGATATTTATCTATACACACATCTCTCTATATATATAAAAGTTACAGCTGTACAAGACAACATACATTTGCTATGCTAATAGCTGCGTACACCCGCGCAGGCGCACTTGCATCAACTTATTCTGAGTTACATATGTTTACAGGCACTTCTTTGGGATTACATGTGCCTTATTCCTTATGAAAGTACCACTTTGATGGAATCCGATTAATGGACCCATTCGAACGCGGTCACCTTTACATGTATAAATGTTGGCTTTACAGCACAGAGGCAATAATTACACAATTAATATGTGCTATAGTCGTACTTGAACCGGGAATGCCTTTACGTTGGGCGGATGCTGTAACCACTACACTACTGGTGTTCTGGCTCATTTATATGTATACCCATAGTTCATAGCTACTCTGACATATGCCTCACCGCTTCCCTTACACAGCAGGCATCCATTCTCCTGCTGGGAAAACCGCAGTACTACAATTAGGACATTCCCTGTTTCCTACTGCTCTGGACCTGTGCTGCAAGTCTACTCACTCCAAGGATATTCAGACCTCCTATGCTTATAGTCCTCGCACATACACATGTTTGATTGTCAGGGTGTTCATGTGCTGGTCTGGGTTTAGTCTCGGCCGACTGGTGACTAGAACTGCCCTGGTGCTGGTCAAAGATCAGACATAGCACATGGACAGAGTTTAACATTCTACCTGTGTTTACAGATGCAGGTGTTTGGGCACCTCTGACCACATTATTGGGTTGGTGCTACATAATTTAGGGTGGGGAGTGGTTCCACTACATAATGCAGGTTGGGCGGTGGTTTCCACGTGTTTCCCTTCCCATTTGACTATTTCATTCATTTATAGATGCAATGAATATTATTCTGGACATCTGTTATAAATTCACTACAGGTATGCAATAGTCCTGTCAACAGATGTGACAGTTGGTTGGTGTACTTATGTGTACGGACATCTGTGATACTCGGAGACTCGTTTCTACAATGACAGGGACAAGGCTATGACAACTCAGGGATGATCACGGACACTTCTACCATATTAGTACTATTAACTTGGAACGTGTTGACAGATTCGTAATACTACTAATTTTCTGCAGTTAAATGCGTCTATTACTCTTCATTGTTGTAAGTAGTCATTCTCATTCAACACCTTTCCCCCAAAGGTCACTGGCTTTGTGAGTGGTTAAGAGGCTGGCCAGTTATTGTGCAAATGCTCTGACCATTGGTAGCGTTGACATTGTCATATGTACAGGTTGGGATGTATTCTGGGGACTAGGGTTGCCACTTTTTCAAATGGCCAAGATAGGACATTTTCGGAATACACATCAGATTTTACAAGCCGATATATACCCACGGTCAGTACAAAGGATAGAACTTTACTTATTTATAGAACTTTACTTATTTGCCTACATAAAAGCCTATTATTATAGCGGTTTAGTTGCTTATTCTGTTTCTTGTAACATTTAGGTATTTTAGATACTGAAATAATTATTTTCTGCAACTATTACATAACATATGGGACATAATTATGTCCTACAATCCCAGGACATTTGCCATTTGTAATGTATTTTGTCAGGACACAACTGTCCAAAGAGGGACTGTCTCTCGCAAAGCGGGACAGATGGTAACCCTACTGCGGACACCAGATTGTTCGGGCCAACACATAGCCATGGTCAGTGCAGGTTTAGAACATTCATTTGTTTCCTAGCTGTGAGCCTTATACCTTTGGCACTTTTGTTGTTTGCCTGTTTCTTCTACGAATTACATTTATTCTATCCTGATGTGACCGCTTTAGGCAACTGTTACATGCAGTATGGTACATAGTTATTTCCTACAATCACAGGACATTTGGCATTGTATCATTGTTGGTCATGTCACATATTAATTGTCCTTCACACAGTGGATCAGGGGGTATCCTGTTTATGTCAGTGCCTTCATCACCCTTATACCATGTGCCACTATGCGAATGTGTGCAATATATTCTCTTGCTTATTCGTGTCGGGACACGTGCGTCACGGGCAGGTGTTTGATCCTGGGTAGTAGGTTCTGCATGACCATCTAGGGCTGGACAGTCTTGTGCACCACTACTGCACATTCCAACTTGTGTCCAGATATCTACAGGACTGGACTTCGTGTCTTCATACCCATTCTAATGTTTACACAGGTTACTTATCCCATGAGGGATATCCCAAAAATTGAACAAGACCAAAACAAGACAAATACCTAACATTCTTCTGGCATTACAAAAATGTGCTGGGGGTTTTACATGCAAGGGATAGATAGTTTGCAATCCTGAAACTGCCTAGGGTGGCACTACCTACTACATATGCATAGTGGTCACTATGTGTAGATGTGGCTGCACCAAACCAGTAGGCCAAGTATGGCTGGATTTGCTGGACGTTCAGGTATGGGAGTGGGTTGTGTGCTGTGGAGGGGATGCTGGGTAGTCCATTATGCATCCAGGTGTGTTGCATTTGATATGGCCAGTTCCATCAGGACCAATCTGTGGGTATGTGCCGGTGACATGTCTATACATTTGTATCGCACATTTTAATATTCATATGTTTGTGGGATTGTGTTCTACAGTATGACCTGCCTGGTTGTATTGCAGATGTGTATACATGTTTTTGTGTTTCTTTCTGCTTCACCCGGTGCTCCCTCATACACCTCCGGTTCATCTATTCTGCATACGACACAGTGTCGCCTTGGAGGATTATACCATTACCCACCCCCCCACACACACATATTCCTGACACTCCATCATCACTGCTTTGGTTGATGGCCCATGACACGGTCAAGGTAACACATTGCATACCCTACATATGTCAGGTACCTGTATGGTTGTGTGGACTACCCTGTCATGTTTGACTTTCCACATGCTATACCTCACGCACATAGGTACATGCCCATACTTAACTTTCATGACATGGTTGGTATACCCAGGTAATACCCGTTCAACTGTGACACATCCTGACAAGTTCGGCTTGGACCGCTGATGTGCAGATTTTGACCGACTGTTCTAATCATTGGTAGGATGCCACCTTTTCCTATGTCCAGGATGGGATATATTCCGGACACATATCCGAATGTACTGGACAACACGTACCCACAGTCAATGATATAGATAATACTGTTCCTTTCAGCCTACATGTTGCCTTATTGTTGTAGCAGTTTATATGCTCCTTCTGTTTCGTTTACATGCTTATTCTATTTCCTGTCACATTTGATATGTGAAATACGGACATACCTATTGTATGTGACTATTACATGCGTTGTGGGATATAATTCAGTCATATGGTCGCTAGATATGTACATTTATCGTGTTTTTGTTATGGACACATCTGCCCAGCTGTGCACCCTCCCTCACAATATGGGTTAACTGGTGACCCTGACCATTGGGCTGGACGTATCTATTGGCGGCGCGCTAACATCTGATGCATTTCACTTCCACTTGGTATAACTATCTACACTGCGTTGGACTTCGGGCACATGGTTTTCAATGTAATTTGTTCGTGGGATAGGGACCCCTTATTCCCTACCGTGCATTTGTGTTTGTTTCTTCATTTTGTGTTCGCAGGAACTGTCTTGCATGGTTTGCATACATTTCAGTATCCACGGACACTGACAGATGTGATTACTATTGCTTGCAAATTGTTATATGCAAGCATTTTAGGTTGCACATCGACAGCTGACATTTCCACGCTTCCGTGCGGCACTTCAACACGCCCTATGCACTCGCTCTCCTTTCCTATGCACGTGGCTGTGGCAGCAGTGCGCCTTCATTAATATGCATTTGGTGCTAATGCGCCATCTTCATGCCGCACAGTCGGCACAAGCCTAATGCCGGCCTTGTGCCAAGCTTCATGAATCCCGGGGTAGTAGTATTTCATTCAGTAAAATGAAAATCCAGCTGAATTTGAAGAAAGGTGATCATTGAAGCATGATCCAGAATTCTTCCCTGTCATGGCAGAATTACCATCTGGTGTTCTTGTTCCATTTGTGCAATGCAAAACATTTATTAAATATTAAGTCATTTGTTTTAATCTAAGTAGTTTATAATATGTTATTCAGGACCCAGAAACATCTCTTTAACCTAGAAAACTGAAAGTTTTCTTTAAGGATAGTAAAAAGAGGCGTAATGAAAACTTAGCTGTTCTATTTGTTAACTTTCTTACTTGAGAATTAACGAGTCAATCAGCTTTATTTTAATGCTTATTAAACTAGGCACTTTACAAGAAAATTGATAAAACAAATTATTAAAACCAGATTAATAGCAATATAGAACAATGTAAAAAGAACACAGCAATGTTATTTAAACTTTAAAAGATTTTAGGGAGATCCTCTTTTAGAGTGGATAAAAATATTAATAATGAATCAGCTGCAAAAAGAGTTGATATGCAACTGGTATTCACAGGGATGATACTTTCGACTATGGTATATGTTATGTAAGACATGAAGCTTTGTGCTACTTATTTAAATATATGACAGAAAACAGCTTTGTCTAAACTGCTGGGTTCGATGGTAGGCATGAACTACTATTCTGACTTGAGCCTGGAAACTTGCACTTAAGGCTATTTGGATGTCTATACACAATGAAAGAAATAATATTTCAGAGAATGAAGCTTGATAAACTCAATTATTTTTTAATAATCACTTAAGCTTGAAGTTAATAAAATAACATTTTTTCTTTCTTTTCTGGCATGTGAGCATCTTTTTAACTTATTTAATTTTACTCCATGTAGAATAGCTCTGACTCCCTATAATAAAAATTCTTAACTAGATGATGATCTAAACATCAGAATTGCTGCAAATGATATGCAGATACTATTCACTATTCAAATATATCTGTTTGTAGACAAATGTGAGATATTACCTGATTTCAATATTGATGAAATCAGAGCCTTTTAGCAAAAGATTCCCCTTCTAATATTGTATAATTCATGGTAACATTTAACAGTGACCAAAAAAGTTTGAGAAGTGCTTATAAAGTTGTTATGGGAAGACATTAGGAACAAGAGTTACCTGGTGAAGCCAATTTCTGGGTTTTTAGTAACTTCTGTTATATTTTAGAGGAAATTAATTTTTGCAGCTGAAATAAAGAGAGAGAGATTAAGCAGGTAGAATTTGTGAATTAAGAAACAGTGAGATGCAGTTAAATTGAATTCTCTAGGTGGTGTGTAATGGGAGACATAGGACTATGAAAAATGTAACATCTATTAGCTCATGAGACTAGTTAGTTATGCTTGACATTATTTTTAGTTATGAGGCGATGCCTTACTTTTAGCTTAGTTTCATTGCAAAACACATGTGGGTGGAAATAAAAAGGATATTATGACAGCATAAATGACACAGTGGGTACCACTTCACAGTGGTTGAATCTTCAGTTTGATTATTAGCTGTGGTACTTTCTGTGGAGTTTCTATGTTTTACCCATGCTTCTGTGAGGGCTTTATATTGCTTCCCATTCTAGAAACATACTGTTAGGTTTATTAGTGGCAATAAACTGTCCATAGCTCTGCCTGTGATTATGAGCTTACACACGCTGCAGAGATGAGTTTGTATGTTCTATAGTGGAATAATGGCCCAAATTCTGTTTTTGGCCTTGTTATATAGGTTCTTAGATGAATACTAGACTAACTGCCATGAAGAGCCGTTTTAAGCCTAGCCAATAATCCAAGCTGAGAATCAAGCCCTATACCTTGTGTCTTTAAGGTGAAAACCGTAACTATTGTACCAAACCCAGGTCTGTTATGTGTCAGCATCGACACAGGCTTTCAGTGTCCTGAACCAGATAAGATGGGTATGAAAACAGATGGAAGCTTGACAACTATGGTGCAAAAAGCTAACAACTGGCAGAAAACAGAATAATGATGTTAGAAAAATATGTATTAATGTATATGTTTAGTGCTTATTAGAAGCTAAAAGGGGTAACACATTTCATTCTATTTTATGTACAGCTTAATTTTGTATGAGATTATAAGATGCTTTTCAAACTGCAGTATGCTTTCTGAAATTGCAATATGCTCTCTGACCTAGTATTTGCTAGCACAGCAAAATTCATGTTTATGCCTTTTGGAAATGTA
Organism: Protopterus annectens; assembly: GCF_019279795.1. Taxonomy (NCBI): domain Eukaryota; kingdom Metazoa; phylum Chordata; order Ceratodontiformes; family Protopteridae; genus Protopterus; species Protopterus annectens. The sequence continues at coordinate 1,229,259,229 of NC_056725.1, forward strand.
CTGGGAAGCAGGTGATTATCTGCTAGGTCAGGAAAATGATTGAATAGTGAATGAATAGTGAATGAATAGAACAATACTGTTTTCTATAATGTGATTGAATATGAACAATCAGCCCTGTTCGTGTTATGAGAACACGCACAGCTGCGGAAAAGAAGAGATACATCAGACAAAAGACTGCTTGAAGAAATGAACTGTAATCTGTACTTGCTTTGTGCTCGAATTAGCCATAGTACCTTGAATGGTAACATTGCATAGTGAGAAGTTGTATCTGACCGGTGGTCGTCAAGGCCACGTTGTTTATCTTACGAAGTTTTTTTTGTAAACTTGATATGCCAGCAGAAAATCATGGACAAACAGCTGCTGAGAAACAATATTGAAAGAACTTGTGATTTATTATGTCAGCTTAGTAGGCAATACCTTATTAGAAATGTCTAAAAATACTCTCACCTCCTGATTTTAGTTAGACAAACTCTGTATTAGCATGTTTTTGTCTCCTTGATGCAAGATTAAAATGTCTTAACCCGAACCTGCCGTGTGTTGATCATTTTGAAGTTATTTTTCCTTTGACAGACGATAACACAGGAAAGTTGTTCATCATAAAATGCAGTATTTTAGCATTACTGGAAGAGATGCAGCATAGAAAGACTTATGGCAAGGCATGAGGAAAACCACAATGAAAATTCAGTTCTTATCAGGTGCAAACAATTTTAAAGTTTATTTATTTGTTTATTTAATCTGCAGTGATGGTGCTGTGGTAGCATTGTCGGCTCACAGTAAGATGCTGTCCGGTTCGATTCTCAGCTAGAGCGTCTTCTGTGTGGAGACATGCGTGAATGGGCTTCATTCAAGGCTGTGCGTCAGGGCTGGTAACTCGGCATGTAAAAATCAACTACCAATCATTAACGGACCAGAGTTCTGCTGTGGCGACCCCTAACCGGGAAAAGCCGAAAGACACAACAACAACATTTATTTGTTTATTTACTATTGTTATTTGTGAATTTATTAAATATTGAAAGTCTGACTGGGCATACTTTACTCTCATTAAAAGCCTAGGAAGGAAATGTCCATTTTTTTCATTGTTAAAATGCCGACTAAAGAACAAATTTGAAGAAAAACATAAACCTCAGTACTATATAGAGAGCAGTGCAATGACTTCAAAAGGCTGTACTAGCCACAAAGAAGTGCAACTACAAAATAGTCTAATGACTTCTTGTAAATAGTAAAAATAGTAACATGCTGTAAGGAAGCTTTATAAAAATATAAAACAGACAAAGCTTTAGTAATGAAAATGTAGAAATGAAGGAGGCAAATAATTTTCATTTGACATTTAGAGGTAGGTCAGTCAGGCATTGAGGTAAGATGAATGACTTCATATGGAAGAAAAGGGGCATTTTTTTGCATAATATTTAGAGACTGTGCTGTGAAAACTTACTAGGATGTTTGAAAGTGATGCACGTAAAAGAAATTGTGTGTACAAGTTAGAGTTTAGAAAAATCATGGGATGGTATACTCTCTGAGATGTGACCAGAAAAATCCTGGCACATGCAGGTGTGATACACCAAGCCATGACATGATGGTGCTGACATTTCTTCACTAGTAGCCAAAGATGTTGTATGCTGACTGATAAGATCTCATTCAGCAGTTCAGATTAGGTGGTGCCATTTTGAAAATTAGGTGGAGCATAGTATGCAAACCTCACACTAGTGGTTATGACTAATCAGAGTGGAGACAAACAAAGGTTGCCACTCTCCAATGCACCCTATAGAAAGGTATATTCCAGCTGGGTACATCTAATAAACTCCTAGTCTTCCCTGTTGAAGATGCCAGACATAATGCTTACCTACCTGCCTCCTGAAACAGGTAGAGGAGTCCATTGCACTTCTTGGTACCCTACTATATTCCCGGGAATAACGAACCACTACATAAGCATTACACAGAGGTCCAGGTCAGCCACACAACCAGAGTGCTAACATGCTACTTTGCAAAATCAGGGCATGTTCTGTACCAACAGAAAAGATTTAGCTGCATAAATTTTGTAGCATGATATTGATTGAGGCATCAAGAATATCATCTACGGGCACTTTGGAAGTTCCCATAATGAGCAGCAAATGAGCAGCCTGAATGGGAATTAGGGCATGCAGCATGATACTACATCACTAGTAAGTAAATGTGCTATACAGACAGGGCTAACACCGACTAAGGACTGATATATATACATAGATATATATATATATATATATATATATATATATATATATATATATATATATATATATATATATATATATATAAAATGCAAACAGTGAATCACTGAAACTAAACATAGATCTTTATATATTACATAGCTGATATATCAGGCCACTACAATTCTGGCTAATGGCATAGTCTAGGAGACAAGGATTCTAACTGCTCTGTTGAAGAAAAAAGAAGTTATGTACTCACCATAACGTTCCATGCTTGTTGTCCAGTATCTCACCTTCAGTCTTGCTGTTTGGGTTCCAGCCTATATTAAAGCTTGAGTGCTTCTACTGGCTCAAGGCTGAATCATATCCTATGGTGCTTACGGCGGTTTCCCCAGATCTCGTTTGAGGAATAAAGGTTCCTATGATATATTCAATATTCAAAAGGATAATATGCGAAACATATTGTTATAAAAATTAACAAGAAAGGGCAAGAAGGGAATCAGACCTTATCTGCCATTTTCTGAAAATTTTCATCTAGATCCTCCAGGAGGGGGATGACTGGAAGGGATGCAAGACTGAAGGTGAGATACTGGACAACAAACATGGAATGTTATGGTGAGTACATAACTTCTTTATATTATGTTGTCTCATCTTGCCTTCATTCTTGCGGGTTGGGACAGAGTCCCCAGCACCTTCTTCTTGGGTGGCTCAAGGGAATAAACTCTTCAGGACAATGGAACCAAAGGATGCCCTGTTCTGTGAGGCCACATCTACTTTGTAATGAGTAAAACAGGGATGAGGATTAACCCATGTAGCAGCAGCACAAATTGAATCCAATGGAAGTCTGGACTGAAAGGCAATGGAGGCAGATACTGCTCTAGTTGAATGCCCTTTGATTTTTCCCGGTAGTTCTTTATTGTGGGAATCATAGACATATGTGATGGTCTCAGTAAGCCATTTGGACAAGGTAACTTTTGTGATTGCCAAACCTTTTTTATTTTCTGAATAGGAGACAAACAATTGGACTGACTTTCTGAATTCTTTGGTCCTATGCAAGTAAAAGTGCAACTGTTTATGCACATCTAGTTGGTGTAGTTTATACTCTGCCTTGTTGCCATAGTTAGGAAAAAACACTGGTAATTCTATATTTTGGTTTAAATTCACTTAAGAACAAACTTTCAGCAATAAGGAAGGATTTGTTCTGATGGAAACTCTATCTTTGTGGAAGATCAAATAAGGTGGATGGATAGACAAGGCTTGCAACTGTGATACTCTCCTGGCTGAAGTAATTGCTGTCAGGAAGAGTGTTTTCCAAGATAGAATTTTAAATGAACAAGATAATGCTGGCTCGAAAGGAGGCAGGATCAAAGCTGATAATACTAGACTGAGGTCCCAAGGAGAAGGTGGTTCTCTGAAGGGAGGTCTTAACAGAAAAGTACCCTTGAGAAAGGCTTTGCATAGTCTATGTGACATTAGACTAGATCCCGATTCTCCCACATGATAATTAGAAATAGCAGTTAATTGAACTCGAATAGTGGCTGCCACTGCTCCTTGATTAAAAGTTTCTGTTAGAAATTCCAGATTTGCAGGTATAGATGCTGTGAAGGGATCTATCTATATGTCTTTTGTTAGCCCAACAAGAGAACCTCTTCCATTTGCTTGCATAGAGTTTCCTAGTCATCTGCTTGTGCGATGAGACTAAAATGTGACGAACTGCAGGGGACAATTCCGGAAGCCTGGCTAAGATTGGAAGTGAAGCAGCCAAGCTGTCAGCTTGAGTGTGTGGAGGGCAGGATGGTGCATTCCTGACTGATATGTCAGAAGATCCGGCACTGGGTCCAGGATCCATGGGTCCTCCTGAAGGTAGTGCCAAAGAAAAGGGAACCAAATCTGCTGAGGGCAGTATGGCGCAATGAGAATTAACCTGCGACTCAACAACTTTGCTTTCCGGATAACCTTTGGAATCAAGGGAAACAGGGTGAAGGCATAAAGAAGACCCAGGGGCCAATCGTGAACCAGTGTATCCCTCAGTGACTCTCCTGGTGGGAAGATTAGGGGAAAGTAGTTGCTGTATTTGGTATTGAAGGGGGGGCAAAAGGGTCGCAGGAAGGCTGGAACCATTTGCCAAAAATTTGATTCGCAATTTCCTGACTGAGGGACCACTCGTGAGGCATGAGAATTGCTCTTGAGACATGGGTAAGTCCTGCATGGACCATTGGATGAAGAGTAGCCACTGCAATATTCTCATGTAAAGTCATGCCATGGGAAGTAGTGTTATCTTTGCTGCCATAGAGCCTAGGACTTTAAGGACAAATCTTGCCTGTACTCTGTTCTTGTTGAGTAAGGTAATCACTTGGCTGTGTAACGTCTGGATCCTTTCTTGAGGTAGCTTTGCTTTGTGTTTAAATCTGCACCAATGAATGTAATATGCTGAGATGGCAACAAAGCAAATTTTTCGGCATTTTATAGTAATGCCTAGTTTTGAGAAGAGATGGATGGTGTAGTCTCTTGCTTTGATCAGTAGCTGCTTGGTGGTGGCAGTTAGGAGCCAGTCGTATAAGTATGGAAACACCTGGAATCCCTGACATCTCAGATGAGCCATGACTACTGCCATGCATTTGGTAAACACCCTGGGGGCTGTGGTGAGTCCAAAGGGCAGAGCTCTGAACTATTAATGACTGACTGCCAGCCGGAATCGTAGAAATCTTCTCACATGCCTGTCCATCTTTATGTGGTAGTATGCGTCCTGTAGATCTAACAAGCACATCCAGTTGTCTTTTCGCAGAAATGGGAGTAAAGACTGCAGTGTTACCATCTGGAACTTTGACCTTTTCACCGACTTGTTTAGCCTGCTGAGATCCAATATGGGTCTCCAGTTCCCTGTCTTTTTTGGAACTAAAAAGAACCTTGAGTAAGTTCCGGATCCTAGTTGTTCTGTGGGGACTTCTTGGATAGCTCTTTTTTCTAGAAACATTTGGATTTCTAGTGTTGCTTGATCCCTTTGACTGGGTGGGATGTCTGGGATATACTTTGGCGGATGAGGTGGACACTGAAAGGGAATGTTGTATCCTCTGGATATAATGGACTATACCCATTTGTCTTGAGTCAAATTTAGCCAGGCTTCTGGGTATAGTGATATTCTCCCACCGATGCTTCCAGAGGTGGACAGGTGGGCCTCCTTTCAGGAGCGCTGGAAGGGCCTACCAGAGAACGTATCTCTGTCGCTATGGTTTTGCGGACCCCCCTCTGTCACATGGATGGCATCTTCCATTATTTTCCCCTCTGCCTTGGGGGAAGGATCACCACGAGTGTCAGATAAGGCTCCTTTGGACTTGCAGAACCACATTTTTCTGCTCTTTTGACCTTTAGGATAAGGTCTGGTAGGGGCAGAAAAATGGACTCCAATAGCAGACACAGTCTTACCATCTTGTTGGCTCTTGGTGAGAGTTTCTTTCACTTTTGGCCCGTACAATGACGAGCCATCAAAGAGAGTGTCAATAAAGGAAGAACGGAAGGGTTCAGCAAACTCAAAAAAGCACATCCAGGAATTTCTACGAAGAGCTATTCCTGTGCCTGCTGCCCTGCTCGGTCCATCGGCTGCAAAAGATATGAGGCGCATGGAGGAGTTAGATATGGAGGTTAAGGTTGCAAGTTGGGAATTAACCTTATCAAATAAGTCCTGGGCTGTAGCACCTTGCAGGGTATCTTCTAGCTCTTTTAGAAGATCCCTTTGAAGTCACGTGAAATGCGACAAATAATTCAGCGACCGTAAGGTAAAGGCCACTGAGGAGAACATATGCTTCCCATATCTGTCCATTGTATGAGAATCCTTGCTCAGTGGATGAACAGATTCACAAGTTTCAGCTAACTCCTTTTTTGTGGCCGCTGCCACCATCATCGCATCTACAGGAACCCCTCTTGTTAAATACTGCCTATCTTCCGGGGTCATAATGAACTTATTAGCCCTCCGCAGAACATGGTCCACTGAGTCCAGGGAGTCCCACACCATTCGACTCACCAAAACCAGGAGTGGGTCAAAAGATGGAGACATCCAAGAGGTGGAGGGGTGAGAACCAAATGCCTCCAGGTATACCGACTCATTTTCAGAAGGGAAAAGGGACTTCCAGCCCCCCATCTGCTTAAGGATCTCCAGGAAGTCTGAAAAGGAGACATCCTCAGAGGGTAACCGTGGGGACCCTTCTGAATCTTCTAAGTCAGTATCAGAAGTGACAGACACAGCGGAGTCTATGTGCTTCCTCTTACACTGTCTCTTTCGAGGGAACCCTCTCGGGGGGGGGGGGATGCTCCCGGGAGGTATCAGAAGAGAAGGATCCACTCATTGTGACTTCCTGGGGCATTGGCTCTCTACTCTGTGGGTGATGGAGGGGTAATGAAGAGGTGGACACCAGTCCCTTAGGGGGAAGAGAGGTTGGAGCCGAGGGTAGAGCAGATTCAGCTGAGAGCACGCTCTACATCACCTCGAAGGCATCGCAGTCCTGGGCCGAAAGAGACTCCAGTCCAGAGGCTGGGAGATCTCTGCGGCACCGAGAAGGGTGGCTCCGAGGCAAATGTAGGAGCCAAACTCACCTGAGCTGAGGCGCCAAGTGGGAAAGCCGGTTCTGACAAGGGTCTGACTCGACTCTCCCCCCAGAGCCGACCAGGGAGCGTCGGCCCCCAGTTCCCTCAATGGACAAAAGCATCGAGGAAATCGGACCAGACATTGGAACCCAGATATCAGTAGTGATTACTGGCTCTGGCGGGTCCAGCAGAATGACTTCCATACTCTCTGACTCCAAACTCGTTCGAGTTGGAGGAGGAATTGGCATAGTTGGAGGTACCGTTGTTGGCTCCAAGATTCAATGGGCTGGGCTCGAGAGGATTTCTGCTAGGGCCCGGGTCCAAAGCAACCTCTTCACTACCCACTCCACATCATCATCCAATAGCCTGGAGGATCTAGAAGAATGACTGGAAGACTTGTGGCTACCTGCCACCGACTGTAGTAAGGGAGATACCAGCACCGAGCGAACAGGCTCCAAGGATGGTGACCAGCTCCTTTTCCACCTCCGCAACAGTTCCGATTAACAGATGGAACCCAGGGAGAACCATGTTTCTCGGGTCTGATAACTTTCGGAGCCGAAGAAGTATCAAGTTTGGTGCAGCTTGTCGGCTCAGACACCGGAGCCGATGAAGGAGACTTTTTGGTCATGTCCAATTTTTTTAGTCTGATTTCCTTCATCTACTTTTAATAAGCCTCTCAATATAAGCTTATTCCTCCTCTCCTGAAAGACCCTGGCACTAAATCTATGGCAGATGGAGCAGGAATCTTGAAGATGGAGTGGTCCCAGACAGTACACACAACTAGTGTGTCCATCAGTAATGGCATTTTTTGAGTGCAGGAATCACATTTTTTGAATCCTGACTTATGTTCTTTAGCTGGTTCCTTAGACATGCTAGCTATAAGGAAAAAACACTGAATAAAAATTAGAGAAACTTATATCTTTTATATAAAAGGAAAGAGAGGAGAAGTCTCTAAGTTGACTATCTCCTCCACCGGAGAAGTCTCTAAGTTAAATGACGATCTCCTCCACTGGAGGAGACACCTCTAACTTAAACTGTGACTCCTAAAAAGGGAAAAGAAGGAAGAAAAGGGACAAGAATCCTCTAACTTAAACGGATTCTTGAGGAAACAACAAGGCACAAAGAAAAGGACACCTGCAAAGGTAAAAATATAAGGTTTAGAGAGCCAAAAATAGCACAAGGCTATTACGATAGAACTATTAAGTCAAAACAGATAATTATTAGGAAGTAACTATTAGAAATATATAAAATATTAAATTTTACAAGCCTGAGCCAGTGAAGACAATCCCGAAGCTTCAAGTGGCAAATGAGATCTGGGGAACAGCCGTTAAGCACCATGGGATAGGACTCAGCCTTTTGTCAGCAGAAGCTCTCAAGCTTTAGTATAGGCTGAGTCGGAGCCAAGTTTCAGCTCTGAACCCAACCAGCAAGAATGAAGGTGATATGGGACAATATAACATGGTACAATTTGGTGTATTGCTAACCATGTACAGTATCAGAGAGATGTTCAGGTATCTGGATGTCACAGTCAGTTGATGTGAAACAGTACTATCAAGAGATGGCAGCATTTATATTGCTGACCTGTGCCATGCCGCACAGCATGTGGCTGGAAGCCAGTCACTGTTAGTGATGAGGGCTATGATCTCATGATAAGATCACTGACCAAAATAATAATGTTTACAGACTAGTGCAGTCTATGTGAGTTGATTGGCTTTAACAGCATATACCAAATGAATATTGCTGTCTTAGCCTATTGATCATTACCAGGCAAACCCAAATAGGCTCCTTGTTGCACAGATGTAGAATAGCAGTATAACTACTGGCTTCCCAGACACAAGCCCAGCTTTCTCACAGACCAGTACTTTACAATGTTATCTTACTAACATTAACCCTATTGTAGCTACAACTATTGCATTCATACCCTCATCACAATTTCCTGGAGAGGTTAAAATTACCTTTCAATGCTGCGCCTCTTCTTGGTTTGGTGGCCATTTACTGCTACCAGCCAGGTTACTCCGGCACATCAAGGTTGCAGATCACTGTACACAGATAAAAAATGAGCCAGCTCTAATATGATAACTATAGCTAAGCAATATGTCTCAATGAAAGACAAATGTTAACACTATACGTTTGTCAGCTTTGTGATAATTACTATTAAATACATTAATAAATAGCCAGAATGAAACTTTTCAAATTCAATAATAAAATTATTTTTTAAAAAGAAACTAAACAATATACTTTGATAACTAAACAAGCAGGTAGATATGTTATTGCATAGGGAAATAAAATATAAAAAGTTCTGAACAGGTAGATTGCTTTAGAGAACACTATTAACTAGTTAACTCTGACAATGGTACTAACTGAAAATGACTGCTTTTATGACCATTTAGCTGATGCAAAAGTCTCACAGCCAAAGACTGTAAACATGAGACCACTCAGTTTGGAAACAGGCCGTCTCTTCTTCATCTGCTATACAGTACAGTTGCATCCTGCTTACTTGAAACAGTAGATGCCTTTAAAACAGACCATCTTACTGTTATGTGGGTAGTAGTGCCCTGCTACCCTGTCTCTGGCAGTCTACTAAAGTTCAGAGCTCCTCCCTATGTCTTTTTTTCTGTCTTGGGAGTAATGAATCAATCACCTGATAGTACAGTGAAAGTACTGCCCTTCAGACCCACAGAAAGGATCCTTTCAGTTTTTTGGTCCAGAAGGAAAAGAAAATGAAAATTAAAGTTTGTGAACACCTAGAGTTCCAAACCAAAAAACATGCACACACACACACACACACACACACACACACACACACACACACACACACACACACACACACACACACACACACACACACAAACAACAAAAAATGCCACTGAGCATAACACAACAGCAAGTCTTATACATCTGTACTATGTTCAATAGTTCAATAAACACACAACCTTAATGGTATATGAACAGGTTCCTAAAGCTTAACCAACCTGCGAGGAGGAGGAAGGATAAGAGTCCAGTGGTGAGTGAAACAAAAAACAATACAAGAGATCAACCAATGTGCAATGATTTGCTTAGTGACAGGTTGATCTTTCTTTGCCCTTTGTGTAGAAAATAAAAAGCCTTTCAGCCTTCCTGTAAAGGTAATATATGAGCTGCTGATGCACATCCAAGGTAATTAGTATCCTCTCTCACTTATTCATAAGTTCTGAGAAGAACACAGAACATCAAAAGAGCTAAAGAGCGAAAATGCTGGACCTTGAAGTGCTTTTTTTGAGATCGCAATACAGTGAAGATTGGAATATTTGCCCTTTTCTCACTGTAGTGCGATCTCGGAGTTGGAATTTATATTTAGTGGGGGTGTGTGGGGGGCATAGCCCCCCACAATGACGAGTTTGAGGTCTGACATTTTCACTCTTTAGAGCATTAATGATTTTAATCATTCAATGTTATGATATAGGCCCGAACACAGGCAGATTAATACACTGATTGAGGATGAAGTCTGAGACCACATTTGGCATGAAGGAAGTGTTAGTGCATAATACAACGCTATCCCTGTGGAAAATCAGGTATGGTTATCTCACTATGAGAGCTTTAAGATCAGTGACTTATCTTGCAGATGTCAGAGCAATAAGCAAAACAGTTATTATGTTAAGAATTTCACATCAGCCTGAGTGGCAGATTCGAAAGGTGGTAAGGTAAATTTTCCAGAACACAGCTGCGATCCCACAAAGGATGAATTTGCTTGCAAGGGGGTCTCATATGCAACACTCCTTTCATGAACTGTTTTACCAGAAGTGAAGAAGCTAGTGGGGGGATCCACTGGCAGACAAGCAGAGATGGCCAGTAAATGCACCTTGATGGACACATATGATAAGCCATTCTTAAGTAGCTCACACAAATATTTCAAGATCAGAGGGATGTTAACATCAAGGAACCCTATCTTCCCATTTAGGCACCACTTAGAAAACCTCATACATTTGTAAACATAAGATTTTCTATCAGCAGGTTTTCTGGCCTCTTTTAGCATCTACGGTATATCCTTATGAAGCAGGTGCCTAAATGGAGTCAAGATTGAGTCATCCAGGCTGTTAGCTTTAGTTGTGCCAACTTAGGGTGTACCAGTCACCCCTGTGACTGTGTGAGCAAATCCAGAGTATGAAAAAATCTGTGGTAATTGCCATTGGCCAATACCATTACAAGAGATAACCAAGACTGCCTGGGCCAGTAGAGTGCACCACAATGATTTTTGGCATTTCTTTCTGTACTTTCATAAGTATCCTGTGAATTAGTGGAAAGGGTAGAAAAACGTATAGGAATATTTCCTTCCAAGGAAATGAGAATTCTTCTATCCTCCAAGCATAGCTGCAAGTGTGTCTGGAATGGCATTTTTCCAGCTGTCAGTTTTAAAAGGAAGCAAACAGATCTCTATGTGGAATTTCCCACATCTGGACTAGACCCTGGAATACCACTGCCCTGAGCTGCCACCTGTTTGGGTCTGCCAAGGATCTGCTAAGTCTGTCTGCCATGTTGTTTTGCTCTAACAGGATATATGATATTTGAAGAGACAGAAAATGCTGTAAAGGCAGCTCCCAAAACTGACAGCCAGCACAGTGGGTATGACCTTGTAACCCCTTGTTTGTTGAGGTAGCACATCACTGTGATGTTGTCCATAACCACCAGAAGAGGACCCGGAGTCCATAGGTGGTGAGGGACATTCAATAAGTTGATCACTGCAAACATTCCCTTGATACTGATGTCCTACTATGTGTCCTTGCACCCCCAAGTGGCCTGTACTTGCACTCCCACTGATACAGCTCCATAATGATTTTGGATGAATCTGTCTGGACAGATTGTGCTGGAACATGAGGGAAGAGGGGAAGTTCTGAACTGTTACTCAACTGTGCTCTCCACCACTGTAACTCTCATCCGATGAAGGGCAGCACTGCCACAGGAGACTCTTGGGAATATGAGTGCTGGGTCCAACAATTCTGGACATTCCATTGAATTTTCCTGATGTGGAGGTGGGATAATGGTATAATGAGACTCATGGACACCATAAGTCCTAAAATTTTTATGACTTTTATTGCTGAGGTTTAGTTCCTCCTGGAGAATTCCTGAAAACCATCTGTAAGACAGGAACTTGTCTTTAGCAAGAAAGGCCATTCTTTTGTCAAAGTCAATTAAGCACTCCGGGAAGATGAGGCTTAGAGAGCATGTCAGGCATGACTTTTGAAGATTCAACTTAAACCCTAGCCAGGAGGTTAAGGCTGAGACCTTCTCTAGCAATTCCAAACACCTGGGTACAGACTCTGCACAGATCAGCAAGTTGCCCTAAGCAAGGAAAGATGTGAATGTTCAAGAGTCTAGCACTGAGTCACTACTGTAGTAAGGCATTTGGTAAACCCTCAAGGCATAGTGTATAGTCCAAAGGGCAATGCAGAAAAGTGATAGTGTGGACCAGATACATCAAATCTCAATAGGGTCTATGTTAAATTACTGAATGCTTAAAAAAGCAAATGATGATTTATCGAACCCATGTAAGCGAAAGCTTACAATCTCGAAAGCTTAGAACAGCGATTTTTTTACAAGGGAAAAAAAATCACTGTTCCACAAAAAAAAAATGTTTAAAAACATTACATAAAGTGGGGGCTTCACCCCCACACCCCCTGATGTGGGGGGCTGTGCCTCCCACACCCCCCTACTTAAATATACCATCTCCGAGATCGCACTACTGTCACAAAAATGGCACAGTAACGGAAGCGGACAAGCGATTTCTTTTCCAGAGAAAGAATTTGCTTATATGCTGTTTCACTATTTTGCCTTTTCGTGCTTTCAAGTTTGATCAAGATGCATTTGAAAGAATACGTCTTCGATCATTTAATAGGAACCCTCTCAATATGTCCTGAAGCAATGAGCAATGGGAATACAGTGATAATCATCCTTCAAGTCCAGGGTCACCATGAAGCAGTGATCCAACAAAAGAGGAACTGCTGTCTGCAAGATGACCATCTTGAACTCTGGGGCCTTGATAAAGGTGTTTAAAATGTATAGGCCCAACACCCATCTCCACGACAGCTTTTTTTGTTTTTTTGGAAAAGGGAAAATTCTGGAGTAGAAATCTGTCATTGTTTTTGAAGGAGGAACCAGCTCTATGACCCCTGAGTCCAGCATTTACTGGAGTATAGGGGGGAATAACAAGGTCTGCTTCAGATGGTGAGAGGGACACCCCCCCTTTGAAATGAGGTGAATGTTCTTTCCACTGCCACCTGTAAACCCCCCGAACAATATTGAGCAAGTCAGGCTGCCTTGTTGAGAGCTAACTTTCAAGACAGGGCACCCCGGGGGGGGGGGGGGACTAGAGAAGATAGGTGATTCACTTCAGCATAGTCATAGGTTGGAAGTGGGGGTTATTTTTTTGGAAAAGGAACCCTCCTTGTTAGGTTTGATGGTGTTCTCATCCTCCCATTTCCTTTTGGTGCCTTGGCATTTGTTCAGCTGAGAGTTCTGTTAAGCCATCAAAAATGATTTTGCTTAATGGAGGGAAATTTGGGAATATGGAACATTTTAGACACCTCTTGCATCAGTTTACTTCTGTCATACCAATGGTTAAAGATCTGATTGGCTGCTGTACCAAATACATAATACAAATCACGTAGAGCATTCATAATTTTTTAACTCATCAGGAAAGTTTTGACTATGCAACCAAACATACCTCCTTATCACCACCGACATCACTGCATTTCTAGAAACAGAACTAGTCTCTTCCAAGGCACTCCTTAAAGCATGTTTAGACAGTTCAGAAATACTGGAAACAATATCTTTGACACAGACTTTTTGATCAGCAGGTAATGATGCAGGGTATTTGTCTAAACCAAGCATATACCTCAACACTAATTTTCACATAAAACACTCATAGTTAAATACATTAAAAGCTACTGCGCTGGATTGCAGCAGCTTCTTTCCCTGAGATTCTAGCAATTTGCTAGCTTATCTGAAAGGACTGGGTTTGATAAAGACAAAGTTTCTTTACTGGAGGAAGTCACTGAGGACACAAAAGCAGGGTCTGCAGACAAGGGGGGTTGGAGACCAGGCATGTTTGAGCACACCCTGCATTTCATAAACACTTTTGCATTTCATAAACACTTTTTTTTTTAGGCAGAGACTCATTCAGAAGAGGAGTATTGCAAGGCTTTCTTAAAAACAGAGGGAGGTTGGCATAATGGTTAAGATATTTGCCTTACAGACACAAGGTGCAGAGTTTGATTCTCACATGGGTTAATTGGCTAGACTTAAAATGGCCCACAAGGGCAGTTAGCCTAGTATTGATCTATGAACCGATGAGCATCCTCCAACTCTGGGATTAATGCAGAGAAGGTTGTTACATTGGGGGCCTCATTGTCCACAACATCCTATACCCTGCTGATTTTGGGGAAATACGAAGATTAATTCCAGTCTAATACATCCCTAAATATGACCAGCATTTGGGAAAAAGAAAACATCTGATTGGGTTTCTGAACCTGTTTGTCCTCAGGGGAAAGTAACTGATCCAACTTTGACAGTTCTGAAATCTCAGATTCCAGATCTGCTTCAGAATCAGGATCCTTGGGTGGTTGAATGGGGGTAGGAGGACCAGCATTACTCATAACCCAAGTCTGTACTTTGTAATCAACTGCCTGAAGGATGGATCCAGCCATAGCCAGCATCTCAGATGGAATCACAGTCAAAGACTTTACTTGCAATACAATGGGTCTTCTGTCTCTTTTTGCATCCACTACACTAATGGGAGAATCCCAGTAGGAGATTTATCAACACTGGCAACAAATTCTGCACCCCTGACTTTTCCTGCACCTAAAGAGTTTGATTCTTCCATACCTGAACCAGGTAATGGTACAGCCCTAGAAGAAGTGTCTGACCCTCATGTCAAGCACAGTTGTGGTACTAACACCACACCAGGGGACCTGGAAGCAAAAGAAGGTGAGTGGTCACAAGCCATAAACTGAGGTATAGTTCTTGATTTATTTGTATGTTTTCTTTGGTATACAAGGGGAAGATGGTGGTGGTGGTGGTGAGGCACATGGTATCTGAGTCTATCAAGTCAGTTGACAAAAAATAGCCAGATCAGTATGAAGTACTGGCTGCATGGTCAGCTCAGTAAAATAGTAGACAAATTCCACTATTCTCCCTCTAAATAGTGATATAAAGTCTATTAATGTAGGGATACTCTTTTGAACACCGCACTAAACAAAATGACAGTAGTTTCAGTAACACAGTTCCAAGCACAAAATACATGCACAAAAGTCCCCTGATTTTGTAAAAAAGGCTAGTTTCAGTCCAAATGAATGGATACCCTAAAACAGTATTTGACAAGAAATAAATCATAAACGGATGAAAATTTCCTGTCAGAAATGTTTAAAATACAAAATGACACCAAAAGCAATCTGATGTCTATTTCTGCAGGGCTTACTGTTCTAAGGACTGCACTGAATAAAATTACACTTTGAGTTACACAGTTCCAAACAAAAAACACATGCACAAAAGTCTCTTACTTTTGTAGAAAAGGGGCTAGTTTTGGTTAAAACAAACTGATATAGCATAAAACAGTATTAGATAAGAAACAAATAATAAACTGATGAAAAATTCCTGTCAGAAATGTTTAACCTTAAAAATACTGTAATACTGCTCAATCACTTCAAATAATCATAACTCCAAAGAAAAAACTGCAGTGTGAGCTGGTTTTCCTCTTATAACTTCAAATAGCTTATACATAATTTCTAATCAGAAAAAAAACAAAGCAGCAGAATATTGTACTATTCAAGCACTGACAGAAAAAGCAGAGGGAGGAAACAAAACCCCACAAGGGTTTCTTATATGAGCTCAGCAACTGAATAAATCCAGTGAAGCAGCAGTCTTCCAAGAAATGTTTCTCTCCCTGTGGCACTGAAAAACTGGAAGGGTCCTGTCTGTGGCTCTGAAAGGCAGTCCTTGTACTCTTAGGTGATTGGTCCATCACATCCCTAGCCAGACAGGGGGAGAAGCTCTGACCTTTGTTAGATTGACAAAGATAGGGCAGCCGAGCACTAATATCCATATGCCAGTAAGATAGTGTTTGTTGTACATCTACTATGATTAAATCCACTGAAGACTCCCAGTGGCAGTACAGAACTAGATAATTGACTAACTGAAAAATGCTGCTCAAATTTCAAGGAGGAGATCTTTGATATTGAAGATCTAGAGAGTCAGCACTGGGAAATGCACAATTAGCATAGTCCTTTAGACAAATCTCCAATTTCTGCAATTGATATAATAGTTCTAACTTCACTTCCTCTTGGATGTAAATACAAATTGAAACAACATCCTCTATAACAGCCTTTTGGAGAGTTCCAAGCTGAATGAGGCATAGATTAACTCATAGGAAGTAGTTGGTCTAACTAAATCTGCATGTGTGTGTGTGTGTGTGTGTGTGTGTGTGTGTGTGTGTGTGTGTGTGTGTGTGTGTGTGTGTACACATTTTTATTTGTATACAACAAAACAGTTTCAGTTTGAAAAGCTGTGCTACACCTCTGAATGAAAACACAATTACCTTTGTGGAGCTGTTACATTTTACCTCTTTTCTGCATCTTTAAAGAAAACATCAGCAGATTTTTACTTTTTCACATTTCTCACCTTTGCTGCATATCTTCAGGAAAAATGCGAATTTTGAATAGCTTTTCACATTCTCATTTTTATTGCATCTTTCTTGTAAAAAAAGCTACATGTTTTTTACAGATTTTCACATTTTAACATTTCTCTCCACTTTCTATATTTCAAGTGAGCTTCCTTGAGTTATTACCAAGAAATAAAGCTTGACCAGAATGTGAATCCCTTTAGTTACCTATTCAGTTTCTTAGTCTGAAAGGCCATCTAAATTTGCATTACTGACTCTTATGCGGACATGCACGGACAACCTCTACCTTTACAGACTTTGGCCAGACTTTGCCACTACCAAGTCAATTAGCATGATAGGACATTTTGCCATTCTCACTTAACAAGTTGCTTAACAGTTAACCTTATCATTTTAGCCTGCCTACCACCTTCCTAGCTTGACCCACATAATCTGTTTGAAGTTTTTGTAGATTGCAGTATTGTCTGTGTAATTAAGAACATAAACTCCAATTCATGGTAGAACATGGCCCATAAGCATCTAGAAAGTCCCTGGAGCATTTTACATGTCAAAGGGTATTTTGGTGAACTCATGAAACCCAAAAAAATATAACTAAAGTTGACCTCTCCTTTGCTTTTGGTGTAAAGGGTACTTGCCCTAACCCCTAGTACTGTCAGTATTAGTAGCAGTGGTAGTAGTAGTAGCAGAAATAGTAGTTAGACATGCAGCCCAGGCAACCATACCTCTCAACTTCTTAGAGCAAGAAATCTGGACAAACTCATAAATAAAAGTGGGACAAAGGCTCAAAAATAGGGACAATTTTAAAATATTGCTCTTACAAACTTAGAAAGTTGATAGAATAGGTTTTGCATTAGCATGAATTTTCTGATGGGTATGAAGTCTGAAACTCAAATGTCTGTCATTATTTTCTAAATTAAACTTTTAATGATTTACTTCTAATTTGCCAGAAAAAACAAAATTTTATGAAAAACAGTCCAAAAATATGAGATAAAAATCTGGGCATTCTGCGAAAGTCTGTTTAGTTGAGAGGTATGCACCCAACTGCTCTAAGGATTAATCTATACATGGAACCTGGTGTTCCCCATCTTTCTTTGATACCAGCACTCCCAGTGAGACCCAGAGTCTGTTGGATTACTGGGTTACTCCTAGAATTACCTCCACATGGTATGACTTTCTTAGGCACTCCATAACTGCCTGCTTGATTGGATGTCGGATCCTAGTACCCAAATGATGCTTCAGCAAATCTCTTGTAGTATTGCTTGGATTTCATGAACTTGAGTGAAAATATTACCTTATCCTTTGAGACATCAGACAGAGCTTCACTGATAAGGTCTACTACAGGAAGCCCTCTAGTGTTTGTCCTGTAAACCACTGCAGATACAGAGTAACAATATCTCTATAACATAATAGGGCTTCATTGTATCATCATGGTAAAGTATATGCTTTTATCTCCTTTCTGACAGCCGTGACATGTAGTTAACATCACTTACCTTTCTAACAATAGTGATGGGCTGCTCCCATGCTGCCTGCAGATTATTTTGTTGAACATGAATACGTACAACTGCCTGGTGAAGTAATTATCCTTTTTCAGCTAATGCAAGATTAACAATACTTATGTCTTATGTCGTATCTCTCTCTTATCAATGGTCTATTTTTCCTGCACCTGGATTGAGTACTGACCCTGTTGATAGGTTGGAACAGCTGTTGTCACAAGACAACTCACTAGTATTGTGATGCTGTTGGAGTCAGCTAATTCCAGTGTTATTTTCTCTCCATGTAACTATGGAAATTTGGACTGTGTATACCCTACTTGACTACACTTGAAATATTTACCACCTGTGCCATACTAGCTAAGTAGCTCAAGGTTTCTCTTCCTTCCCATATCTTGAGCTGTGGTATATTCTCGGTCTGTCAACCAGATTATCAGATCCTCATTTAAAGTACTGGATGCTTGTTTCCTTATATTAAGGTCTCGCAACATTTGAAAAGTAGCATTCTGACATCCATTCATCTACCTATTACATTCAGTGTTTATTTTGCAATGAAATCACTAACACTATCTTCTGAATTTTCTTTTATTTTCTTTGTTTTTTTCCCCCTGTAAGCTTCAAGAGTTAATTTCCCATGGACGATTCAAAGCATTCTTGTCAAAGCATTTTACTATGAACATTCTTTATCTTACAATAAGCAGAGGGATTAAATGCACTCCCATTGCCCTGGTCTGCTCAAATGCCTGAATAAAACTAGCAAAGTCATAGCTCTCTTTATACTAAAGAAACAAATTAGTACTGACTTTGGATTCCAGGGTTGTTTTTCCTCTCTGGTACTCATGCTTCTGATGGACTGAGAATTAACTTCTTGTGCTGATGCTGTTTCTTTAGCTTTAGTCTGTTTTTAATTTTTTACATCTCAAGCTGTTTTGTTCATTTGCCTGTTTCAAGGTATTTTACCTCCAGCTCTAGCTCCAATTTCTGCAGGTTAAGTTGCATTTTTTAATTATCTGGAGTGTATTGTATTTCCTTTTTTTCTGCTTGCTGCATAGTTACAGGTTCAGTAAACTGAACATTTACTGTACACATGCTGACTTTTAATACATCCTTGCTCAAACCATGCACACACACACGCGCACACACACACACACACACACACACACACACACACACACACACACACACACACACACACACACACACACACACAAAAGACAAGCAGTAGTCTGTCTAGTATTTGGTATGCCACCATGCTTACAGCAGTAAATAAAAGGCTCAGTGACAGTCCCATCTTGACTTGAATAGGATGGGTCATAAAGAAAAAGACTACCAACAGTGATGCTTTTCACTTTACTGCTTCATGTAAATGATGGCCCCATGTTTGACTGCACCCAAGAGGGTTACACACATACATAGATATACAGTAACATACATACTCACACACTCAAATGCATTCATAGAAATGAGAGGCAACATTTTATAAACATATGCATTATAGGTTGTTGCTTGCTGGAAGACACAGAGTGCAGACAGTAGAAGGAGTACTCTAACTAAACTGATTAGTGGAAAGAATCACTGGCATAATGTTGGTTGTTGTCCCCAGTTACTCAAAAACACAATAGCTGCAGGACTATACTGCATGTTAACCTTAACTGGCTTGCTGCAGAGAAAAATTAAGAGTTCTATGTATATATTACATTTTGGCTTGCTGCAAACATTACAAAGGCCAAAGTCGACCCTTAACACACAGATGAAAAAGCAAATAACAGCAAAAGAAGTTGAGTCCAGATAGGTCAGGCAATGGCTTTGAAATGGCTTGTATCAGTCTGATGACACCTCCTGTGCAACTTTTTTACTGTTATAAAAACTCAAAATCACCAACCACAGCATAATCTAGAAGAAGCAATGCAACTTTATTTAGAGCTTTTCATCCTTACTATGATCAGAACTTTATCAGAATACCAAAAACAACATCATAACTAATTTTGTATTGTCCCAAAATCATATGACATCAATTAACACATCAATCTGAAACAATCAATTAAATTAAAATACTTATTAATTTAATAAATGCACTCACTCAATAAGCCTTCTATCTTTTAAAAAACACTTTATATTAATGGTTTCATTAAAGCCTGGGAACTTGTCAGCTTGAAGTCTTAGCTGCCAGTCTCTCATTTCCAGTTTGTTTTTAAAGTTCTCACCTCTATAATCCAATAAATCCTCATCTAAAACACTAAAACAGATTAATTACTGTCTTTGTATAAAATATTATTTTCATCTGTTTTTCTTAGTTGTATTAATGTGTTCTTTGATCCTTTTGGATAACGCACGGGTTGTCATTCCCAAGAAGTATGATTCACAATATTAACAAATTGCAATATAAAAAAATATCCTGTTTAATTACAATTGAACTCTTCATTAGTGCTAATAATCATATCTAAATGCATGCTATTTACACTTGCGCCTTCTAATATTTAATTATATGTGGTACAGAAACCACATTTGTACATACCCCTTACTCTTATTAGTCACCCTTGCAGGAATATTTGTTTCTTTCTGTAAAGCCCCTTTTACAGAAGCAGTACTTTTAAACACAACATTTAGGTAGTCACCCACAACAGCCGCTACATCAACATTTCCCTTTACAATCTTCCACTTGTCTATTACAGCAATCTTTATCCTATTACTATCTACTGCAAAACAAAACTACAAGTAAATTAATCTTTTGATTTTAAAATATTTTAATCTGCTGTTTGTATCAGTTTTTCTACTATCGCATCTATCATAAAACATTTCAACAATATCAGTGATGACTTGTGTAAAAACTCCCAAATCCAAGGTTTGTCTAGATAGCCTTATTTGCTGTTGATAAATGTTATTTCTTTTTTTTTACAAATGACGAATGATTGCTAGAATATTGGAGATAGCTAATTGCAAGTATGGCTCCCTATAAATTTTACGCATGAACTTTTTTGTGGTGTGAAGAACAAAATGGAGGGTGAGTCAGAAACAAATTGAAAAGTACCTTAAAAATAGGAACTAATGAAGTAAAAAAATAATTACTGTGAAAAACATATGCACAAGTGAGGAAAAAATCTGCAGTTACTATATCTGCAAACACATTTATCAGTTCAGCAGCAACTACATAACACATCTTGTATTGTATGTATACAGATAATTGTTGTAACGGTTTATTCTCAACTTTCATTTTGTATGATCAAAGTGAGAAACTGTTTTTACTTATGTTTGCCCCCCCACACACACAAACACACACACCGCAGGTGACTAATTCATCAAAATGGCAATGCTAACTAAATACATAAGTAATAACAGAAGATACATGAATACATGCATAAATAAGTAAATAAATAAAGAAAAAAATATCTAGAGAAGTGCTAATAAATATATAGAATTATGACTGGGGCACAAGAAATTCACCTCAAGAGAGAAGCTGAAGAAGTTAAACTTGACCCCCATGTTGAGAGCACATAATAGAGGGTAATTATTGGACAGCTGTCCATAATTCTTTGTCATGCATGGAACTTTACCTGCTCCATGTACTATAACTTACAGAAAAAAAAGAAAGAAAAAATGTAGGTGTGTGAAATGCTTTCACTTAACGAATGGTGTACCTCTTAACTTCTTTGTTAAAGAATTCTGGAGAATTCCAAAAATAATAAGTTGATAAAGGATTAAAATCAGGAACATTTTTAAATATTTATCTAATTAACTTAAACAATTAACAGAACTGGCTTTCCAGCCATCGCTAGTGCCTGTCCATAAAGTGGCATGAGTCATGCTATTTTTCCCAGTTGCAGATAAAGACAAACAGCATCTAGTACATTGTGATTGCTTGGAAAGATATCAGAGCAGGAAACAACTTTTCCGTAATATTGTATTGCGATGTATTTTCTTGTCAGTCACTGATGTAGTAACCCTGCCAAAGTAGACCCAGTCTCCAATACATGAACTAACTCCCCCAAATATGGAGTACAAGTTCTACACCTCCTGCTGTACATCTTTAGCTAGGGATGTGCCCTCCACTCTCCTAAGTGTTGCATGGCAGGGCAAACAAGCACAAGGCCCCATACGGTGTGTTAGTATTTACAATGGTGGTGTGAGCTGGACTGATAATGCTAGATGGGAAACATGAATTCAAGGATAAGCCGAGATACAGACTTCCAAATACATGTATACCATTTGCAGGCCAGCAATCGCACCTCATTGCACAATGTAGACTGTAATGGGCATACCTGTGGGTTAAGATATGCCATACTCTTACTGGCTTACTGAGGAATCCTTGACAGGATAATCTAGTGGTGCAGAGAGGATGATGAAAAACAGTTCCTTTGGATGTGTACATCTCATGGGCCAGACAGTGGTACCAACTGAGACAGTGACACATTAGCAATCGTGTTTCTGCCATGCGACTAACCTATGATGTGCATGTTGCTTGTACACCTGACACCTGATTAAATGACAAAGACAGCATGCTGGAACAATCCCTGTCTAACAGGATGATTTGCACCTGACATACTCTCAGTGCTGGTCCTACAATATGGAAACAGGCATGACTACATCTGAGGAGTTCATCCTGTAAGCAAAAGAAAGTGCACTTCATACTTCCTCTTGTTACGATGCCTGCAGTGACAGCACAAAAGGACATTCCAGAAGCTTCTCATTTAGGTGTGACAGCAAGATCTGACTACGCTCACCACCAGTGTCATAGCAGTCCACAACAAGAGACCTTTACCACTCCCCAATATGGTCACACCATGAGTGTGGACTACAAAGATCCCATGTTTTCCAGTACTGCCACCCCTAGTATGTTTTTGCAACATTTGTTCCAGATTGTTTTGATTAAAATAGTCAATTAATAGGCATAATTATATAAGGCAGACTGATGTCTTTATAGAGCTACTGACATATTCAAAACAGGATATCATGAATCTGTACAAATAAACAATACTTTCCTGACAATTGGGGATTTGTTTCTATTTATCAGAGAAATTCTAGACTTATTTCAAAGAACTTCCTGATTTCACCAAGTACTTGTCCCCCCCCCCAACAATTAGGGGCAACCTTTGTATAAATGCTTATGACCTGAAATCCCTTACTTGAATTCACTCATCTAATCTGTCACACAATTCAGTCCTTATCTTAGTTTAAAATAATATGCTTAGAGTTCATTTTTTCATAGTCCTGATTACATATCTGGAAGACATCATGAAAATTTGCCACACCGGTTTTAAGGAACACGTATTAAAGAAGCTACAACTTGGAAGGAAGGTATTTGTTTCAACCTTATCATACACGTACATTTTGATGGGTCATAGTTTTGTATATATATATACATATACATATATATATATATATATATATATATGCACACACATATGCATATAAGTATATATATACTTATATGCATATTTATGGATCTATGTCAGCTGATCAATTTTTCAGAAACTCGAAATTCATATCGGCGAGACTATATGATTGAATTTCTGAAAACTCGAACATTAAAAAAAAAAAAAAAAAAAAAATCCACAAAAATCTAACTTTTTTACAGTTTTGTAGGAGTCCACCCCCCCCCCCCCACACACACACACACACATACTCACTGTTGTTCACATATGTGAACTGCAGGACTTATGCTTCATAACATCCACTACCAAAGCAAGCTCAATACTGCATCCACTAATGACATAATAAGGTACACCTGAAGATTTGAGGTTTGACATGCAAGATCTAGCTTTATACATCATGGCATCCATCTACATTTTATTTATTTATTTATTTTATTGATTTATTTTATTTTACATTTGTTAACCAGGAAATTCCGACTGGACCAGGTCCATTTTCAGCTGAGGCCCAGGGAGAAAAGCTCCGGCATCAAGTTATACAAATACAGTACATCCAGCATAATACACAAAACAGGTTGCATCATGTATGCTGAGCATAGTAATACAACAACAAGAAATTAATAAAACACTCCAGGTAAAAGAAGATATAGAACATAGGTAAAAAGCCATGTCAGTTATACATTGGTAAGAGAAGAAAATATATCAAGTAAGATTCTACAGTTAAAAGTACCCTTTCAGATGACCAAGCCTACAGGGGATCAGAGATCCAGCATGTGATCAGAGAGGAGTTTGGGGAATAATAGTAGTATGGGTAGGGTTATGTGATACAAGAATACAATGTGGTACATAGAATACAAGGCTAGAAGTGCAGCGTCTCGATTCCATGGGGTTAGCCTTTAGAAAAGCATTAGAATGTCCCCTTTACATCGTCCGATATGATCTTGTGCACAAAGATCATGCAACATCATCTCTTTTGGCCTCTGATTAAAAGAGCTTTAGCACCTCTTTTCTCTGTTGATACTCATTTCCCACACCTCCATCTCATGTACCCCTCTAGTGATTTTTTTTTTCTGGATAGTTCCCAGCATCCTAATGTGCCTTCCATGGCATAACCCTAAGAATGGCACATAGCACTTTAGGTTTTGCCTGACCCAGGACAACTAGAGCAGGAGCTTTGCTACTTTACTTTTGAAGTCTATTCCCCCTTAGGATTCACTTCAGTATTCTATTGGTGGTTACTACTGGCCTCTGCTTCTGGTGGCCCAGTCCAAGTTTGTTCAACACTGTCATACTCCTTTTCTGCTGTCTTGAAGTTAGTTCCAGTTTCCTAAGCTGATATTCACAGCAGGGTTACCATAGCCCAGCTGCAGTGCATCTTTGGCACTGAGTTTTATCTGCCAACTTTCACTTTACACAATCAGCTTTTTCAAATCCTTCCTTAAAGTGATCCACCATCCTCCATTGCTGCACCAAACTGCATCTGTAAAGAAATGAGTTATGTTCATTATTTTCTCAGGTGTTTCCAAAGCAAAAGCAAAAGCAGTGAAGTGCATAGGACCCAAGACCAACATAACTTTATTCCTGACATTGATTGTGTAACCACAAACCTCTGTGTCCCACCCTTTAAGCATGCAGTAACCGAGTCTTGATCTAGCTCCCAATATTCTACAGTTTACTAGTCGCCATCTGTGGTGGAGTGAGTATAAGCCTTGGTGAATTCCAGATAAATACGTTCTGACACTCCCTTTGAGGAGTTCCTATAACCTGGCCACAAAACGGCATCAGGTCTGCCTGACAGGTTCTTCTGGCCATGCACCTATTTTAGTTATTGTCCTGAAGATTGTTGCTCACCAAAAACAACACACAGTTCTATATTGGCCTTCTCCTCTTTTATACTTTTTGCTGTTCTCAAACCTTTGCCCACAGCCTTGAGTACTACATCTCTGACCCATTCTCAGATTTTGTTCACTCTCTAAATTTTCTCCCTGTCCTCTAACTCATCTTTGACTTTCTCCCACAGTTTATTGGAGTTCTTTCCACTCAAACCCACCATCACCATTGTTGTTGTAATTTTCTTAACTTATACCCCCAACTCTAAACCACACAATGGCATGATCAACCCCTTCCACATTGATTATTACTATGTCCAGAATTCTGTGCTTTCTGGTACAATCCTTTGCCAGATTGTTGAAGACTTTAGTCAGCTCCCCTCCTTTTAATCGTAGTGCTCATAATTTCCCAACCCATTTCTGGAAGATTAAATCTTCATGATTATAACGTTCTTCCTTCTACATTACTAATTTATTCCTTACTCTAGTCTCTCATCCTCTTCAGTTCTTGCCTCTGAGGCAGACAAACTGTATCAGTACACTGTA
Organism: Protopterus annectens; assembly: GCF_019279795.1. Classification (NCBI taxonomy): domain Eukaryota; kingdom Metazoa; phylum Chordata; order Ceratodontiformes; family Protopteridae; genus Protopterus; species Protopterus annectens. The sequence continues at coordinate 1,229,284,867 of NC_056725.1, forward strand.
TCAGTACACTGTATCAGTACACCACCATTGTCAGTTTTCTCTGCCTTAGACACCAGAGTCCTAAACTAGGCTCTGACTCTGCCCATTCACTTGCCTCCTTTGTAGGGCAGTGTTCCTCCTCCTCCTTCTCCTCTCGAATCTTATATTTGATGCCCTCCTTTGCATTTCACTACTGTGCTAACGTCCTCCCTTCGCAGTTCTAAACAACATTTACCTAGAATCTTCTATATCCAGTCACCATCTTCTCACTGGTCTGAGATTTTTCTGATGCCAGCAATGTGCACCTTCTCCTCGTGCATCATTGCTTGTAGCTCCTCATTTTCTTTACCAAATTCCTTGCACTGCATAATAGCACAACAAGGCATGCTTGCTGTCACCACTGTTTACCCCTCTCATGTGCTCTACATTCCTTTTTTCTTCTTTCCCCTGCCTGGGTACCTATTACCCTACTTCTGCATCCACAACATGCCCTCCCCATTTTATCTTAGTTTAAAGGTACAGCCATTGACACATACCTTTTCAATCTAGCTGCTGTCCCTCCTAGGTTAAGTTGGACTCTGTTCCTGGCACAAAGTTGGTCTCCCTGCTGTCAACACTTTCCACATTCTTCCTACAAGATCTAGGCATTTCTTTCATTGTCTGCTGTCACAGGCATCCCATTAATTATACTCTCTAATCCTCTCCTACCTCAGTATTCTGGTTGCTGGCACAGTTAACACCTGTGAGATTGCTACCTCTAGTCCCCTAGCTAAATATCTCTTTTCTGAGAAGGGAAATTGGTTAGGTCTCTGTCCCCTATCACACTTATACAGTCTTAATTCAGGGAATTAAGACTGTATAAGTGTGATAAGGGACAGAGACCAGTTTTCAGTGAAACTGTTCAGGCTCAGACTTAGAAAGACAAGAGAAAATGTGATAAAGATGTTCAACAAGGGAATGAGTGCATGCAGGGACCAATGATCTTTGAGAAGAAATACATGAGATGACCATAAGCAGGAACAAATGTATTTATAGGCTCATAGCTCATGGCTTTTAAGCCTAACCAATTCCCCCCCCCCCCCCTAAATAACCTGTTAGACACCTTTGAGAAATTGGTTATAGGAGAAATTTATAAATATAGTAAGCAGAGGAAGAATGGTATGAGATACAATTTAACAAAGGAAGAACAGAGAATATTGAATGACTTACAGGAGGATCACAATATCCAGATTATGAAACCGGACAAGGGGGGTGGGGTTGTTCTATACCCCTCTAATGATTATAGGAACAAGATTAATAGTTTGTTGCTCAACTCTGGTAAATATGAGATTTCCTCTATGAATGAAGTTCATATAGGGTACCACAAGGTGGACCTATTTTTGGAAGATTTACTGTTGGAAGATAGAACAGATTCTGACTTGTACAAATTTTTGAAAGTTGAGAACCCCATTATTAGTACTATTGTGGGCATTCCCAAGGTCCATAAGGACATATCAGACCCACCATTCAGGCCTATCATCTCAGGGAGTCAAACTAAAACCTTTCCTTTTGGAAAGGTTATTGACAAATGGCTCAAACCAACTTTAAGCAAAATTCCCCATTTGGTCCATGACTCCTGGGATTTTTTGGGAAGGTTGCAACCTGGCCTAGCTGAAGGGGTCGAATGGTTGGTCACTATTGATGTCATTGACCTTTTTTCTAACATACCCAAAGAGGAGGGGTTGGAAAGGTTCCAAGAGAGCATTGTTGGACTTTGATTACTACCCTGGGACAAGACTTTATTGGTTTTGGACGTCATGGAGATCGTTTTGACACATAATTATATTTTTTTTGAAGGAGAGTATTACAAGCAGTCTAAGGGGGTTGCAGTGGGGGCAGCGTGTGCCCCCATATATGCAAACATGGTGGTCTTTGATTGGGAAAAGGAATATATTTTTCATTCCGAATGGTACAAGTACATTTCTTGTTACCTTCGCTTTTTGGATGATATTTTTCTTCTTTGGAGGGGCAACCAACAGGAATTAGACAAGTTTTTTGGCCACCTCAATTCTTGTAGCAAACATTTTAAATTTACTTTTAACAAGGATAAGGAAATCATCTCCTACTTAGATGTACAACTAACTATACAGGATGGGAAATTTAAGTCCAATATTTTTAGGAAGAACACATTCAGTAATTCCTATTTGCACTTTTCCAGCAACCATCCCTGGGCTCAAAAAAGGAATATCGTCAAAGGGCAATGCATCCGAGCAGCTCGGATGACATCCAATGTCAACGACCTGGGCATGGAACTGAGGAAAATAGGCTCTTATTTTGCTGAAAGGGGGTATCCCATTGATATGATACTAGATGTTAGTGAGTATGTGAGGAAACAATGAGGAATTAAGTACAAGCCCCTTTTGGGAGCAGGCTTAGATTCTGAAACAACACAGAGTAATACAAAAACTAATGTAGATGGTGCCACAGGAAAGTATAAAATGGCTTGTGTTATTCAACACACATCCAACTGTGGAGACATCAGGCATATCATTCAGAGTAATTGGAATGTTTTCAAGGCCGACAACAATGTATTAAAAATAGTGGGGAATGAGCCATATTTTGTTTAAAAGAATGGGTTTAATATAGCAATAACCCACGCCTGGGTGTGGGTAATGCTAAATTTACCCACGGTTGGCGTGGTTTGGTCCCGAGGGCGAAGCCCAAGGGACCAAACAAAGCCAACCGTGGTAAATTTAGCATTACCCACACCCAGAAGTGGTTATTGCTATTATAATTACGACATTATTTAAGAAAAGAAACTGTTACTTTTCTTAAATAATGGCATAGTATAATGCCTGTTTACTGCCCTTCCGCAGATGTCTGGCATCCGGCAGTTCTGATGTACTGCGCGCCTGCGCGGTACATCAGAGTTGTGGCAAAAGCAACGGAGAAAGCAAGATCTCCGTTGCTTTTAGTCTCGCTATGTTAAATGAGTTTAACATAGCGAGACAGTTTTAAAATAAGCAACGGACATCTCCGCTGCTTATTTTAACTGTCTCGCTATGTTAAACTCATTTAACATAGCGAGATAAAAAGCAACGGAGATCTTGCTTTCTCCGTTGCTTAACACTGCTCGCTATGTTAAATGGGTTTAACATAGCGAGACAGCTTTAAAATAAGCAACGGAGATCTCCGTTGCTTATTTTAAAGCTGTCTCGCTATGTTAAACCCATTTAACATAGCGAGACAGTGTTTAAAAAAAACGAGTTATACTAATGGAAAAAAGTCCGGGCGACCGGACCTTTTTCCATTAGTATAACTCGATTTACAATGGGCACGCTGGCCAATCAGCGTGCACGTTTTGGGGGGATCATGGTATAATATGAAATATTTGCTGGAGAGGAAACATGATAGGAATAATGGTAGGGGCGGCAGTGGTATCACCAAGTGTGGCACCTGTCAACAATGTCAGCATATTACTGATGTTTCAAGTATTATTTTGCAAAACTACAACAAAACGAATATTTTATTCCAGAAGGGTAACTGTAGGTCAAAAAACTTAGTATATTTGGCCACCTGCACACATTGTCCCTGCTATTATGTAGGGAAGACTGTTAGGTGTTTACGTAATAGAATTTATGATCACTATTATAGTATTAAGAAACATGATGACAACAACGCCCTATGGAAACACTTGAATAGCAGTAAGGACTGTTCATCCTTTAAATTTGGTATATTAGAAGTGGTTAAGTGTAATGTGAGAGGGGGTGACATTAAAAAAGCTGTTAGTGACAAGGAACTAAGGTGGCAAATTAAACTTAATGCATCAGTTTATCCTGGAATTAATGAACATATTTCGATTAAACCTATATTAGACAATTCCAGGTAACTATTAAAACAATGTATATGCATGGGAATTGGAGTAGTTGTGAACACATGTAGGTTTATTGCCCTTACCCTTAGGGAATATAATTTTGGTGTTTAAATGTAGGAATTGTATTTATTTACATATTTTCAATACTTTGCGCAATATTTTTTGCAAATATGTTAAAAACATTTGTTTAACTGGATAAGTTAGATTATTAGGAAGGGATATAAGTGAAGGAATTTGTAATACCAGCATTAGCACTTTAAATTTTAATTAATGTTTGTCAGGTGACGTATTTTTGTATTTATAAGAGCATTGAATAGATGGTTTAGTTGTTCTGATGAAGTCTTTTATGTAAGATGAAAGTGCTTAACGGATGTTTTTTATAATAAACTTGTTCTTGGTTTTACATTTTGTGAACTGGTGTACGTGCTGGTGAATCTTGGAGTGCCACTGGGACAGCTGTGTGGATTATCTTATATATTATATATAACCTTAGATCTCATAGCCACTCAGGGCCTCTCTTGCAAGCACCTAAAACCAGACTTCTGTGCTCGAAACATTACCTTTATATCTTTGGACCCAAGCTCTGGAGGGATCTTCCCTCAAATCTTTATAGACCTCTCTAACTACTCCTCCTTTTGGGAACAACTTAAAGAACATTTACGGCACATGCTGCTTGTAAATGCTCTGCTTCAATTCACATAAGCTAGTTCTCCTAATTTCTGACAAATACTGCCTATCATTTCCACTATAGCATCCTTTCTCTAACTCCTAACATGTTGCTACTTTGACTGATGTAAATGTTGAACATAGTGATTTCTGCTGACAACCTCTTGAATATTTTTTTTCCATTGTATATTAACCATGCATTTGTTTTTAATGTATTCCTTTGTTATATAAATTATTTTAATTTTTCCACTTGATGTGTGCTCATATTCTGGGCTGAGACTGAAATTGGTCTAATGGGATCAAAGCTCTACCCCAGGTAACAAATTGTATAAATAAACAAACATTACTCTTTGCTGTACAGTTTGTATGCAGTCTTTTGGCAATCACTGCCCACATTCTCTTGCTCCTACCTCTTCCCACATTTTCATCTCACCCAATATTTCTACTGGCAACTTGCTGTCTTCTCTTCAGTCTCACACTATTGTTTCTTGATTTATTACAACTAGGTTCACTACCATCTAGCTTCCATATTCTTCCCTGGAGTTCTCTCATTCTCTGCAGAATCCACATTACCTGTCTCCTTTTAACACCCTGAGACAAACTGCTTTCCCACATATCAAACACACCATTTATCTGTCTTACACTCATCTGGCTCATTCTACACTGTTTCTTTCATGCTGTGCCTTTCTTGGATCCCTCTTTGTTTCTTTTGCATTTATGTTAATTTGTGTATGGTGGTTAAGCACCTGGCTAGGAAGCCTGTATAACTCATGCACGTCTCATTGCCTCATTGTGATCTTCTAAGCAAATACCAGCCACCAGACAAGTTAATGACTTATTATGAATAGTAGACTAACAATTAGTTTTTAACTTAACTGACCCAGAATGTGAACATCTGTAGTCTAAGTGAATTTAACCAGTCTTTCAGAAGCATGCAATCAGTTCACACCTATTTTTGTCCAGAGAACACATACAGAAAATCTTTGTCTGGCTCACACCTCTTACCAGAAGTTTAAAAATATAATAATAATAATGAATGAGACTGACTTTAGTAAATGTCAAAGGAAAGGCAAATATACAAAAACTTCTTATTTTCAAAAATGCATAATAAAGTTACTTCTTACCATAAATGGTTACTTCAGAAGTCAAACAGAAAGCTAAAATACTGTAAGCCTAATTCACTTCAAACAAAACCATAGACTTAAATAGCATGCTTTATGATTCCAAATGTATACTTTAGAATTGCAAATATATATAACTACAAGTAAGTAAATAAATCTATAAGACCTGTAAATCTAAAGCCCTGTATAAAGAACCATTCAAGAAGACCCAAGAAATTAAAATGTAATGTAATTTTTTCTTCAAGTGATAGACACGCACTGCAACATCAGTGTTTGCTGCAGAACCAAAATGCTGTATACATCTACAGTATACCCTAAAGGCAGAGTTTTGTTTAACACCATGGAAAGATGAAACATGGATCATTCTGAAGAAGCCAGTCTATCACTGGTGCTTTACCAATCCACATTGATATTTTTGGAGCCATATATTGAATTGTTTTTAGAGACCAGCCTTGGTAGACATAACTATTTATTTTATTTTATTTAAGTTTGATGACCGGGGAAGTCCAGTGGGCCAAGAAGAGTCCGTTTTTAGTGGAGGCCCGGGGAGAAAAGCTCCACAATAATTGCAAGTTACATTTCCCATGTTACAAAAGGACATAGTTCATACAGCTAATTAAACATTTACAGATAAGCTCCATGATATTTGCAATTGGCTTGTCACAATGTTACAAAAATGAAAAAGACACAATTCAATACAGAAATTTCAACATTTACATAAAGTGGATATTTTTGTTATAAACTCAATTGTAGGTTTAACATTTCAAAATATATAGCTACTAGCCATTAATAGGTTATGAAAATATTATGCATGGAGAGGGTAATGGTATAATTGAGATTGGAGAGTATAGTACAATAGATATTAGAGAGAAAATTCGTTTTTGGTAGGGGAGGGATTGTTTTGGGTGGGATGAAGTAATAGTAGAGGTAGTTGGATGAGTCAGTGCAAGGTGGAATGAGGGGGGAGGGATTTAAGTTGGAGCATGGCAAGAGCATTCCCATTTGGAAGAAAGATGAGAGAGTAGCTGAGATTTGAAATTTGTATGGTTAGGTAGATTGCGTAGGTGTGTGGGGAGAGAATTCCACTGTTTAGCTAAGGAGTGGGACAGCAGTAGATGTCCGGGAGGTCATGCAGGTTTGTGGACCTGAAGGAGATTTTGTTTTTTGGATCTGAGTGAGAGGTTGGGAATGTAAGGTTTTAAGGAAGTAGTGAGAGCTAGGCAGTTGGCAGGTTTAAAGATGAGCTTGTGGGCAATGGCGAGCTGTAGGTAACTGAGGTAGTTGGGTAGTTCAAGCCAGGTGAGGGTGAGGAGGGAGTGGCAGTGGTGGGATGAGTTTTTTGAATTGGTTGCAAATTTGGAGATCTTGTGGTAACAGGATTCAAGTATGGACGGAAGGCCAAGATGGAGATTGGTGAAAAGAGGGGCACCATACATAAGGGAGGGGAGTAGGAAGGTGGATACAATGGTTTGATGGGTAGAGGGGCTTAGGAAGTGGTTGTGGCTGTAGAGGAGACCTCACGTTTGGTGGGTTTTCTTGATTGCGGATGTGGGTGTCAAATTTTAGTTCTTCATCAATAATTATGCCAAGAAGCTTGGTGTTGAGAACAATTTCAAGGAGGGGGTTGTTTTGGCTCTGTATGGTGAATGTGGATTTGTCAATGGAGTTTGTGGTAGGGGATAAACATTAGTTTGGTTTTATTTGCATTTAGCGCCAGATGGTTAGACTGCATCCAGGTTTCTGTTTTGGAGAAGGCTAGTTGGGTTTTTGCTAGGAGCTCGGAGGGTGAGAAGGCTGAGCAGATGATTGTCGAGTCATCTGCATATTAGATTATAGCTGATTCTGGGATGGATTGGTGAAAGTTGTTAATGAATAGGTTGAAGAGAAGAGGGCCAAGAACAGAACCTTTTGGGACACCTGTGGGTGTGGGAAGGAAGGGGGAGGTTGAAGTTTTCCATTGGACAACTTGGTGGTTGGACAAGTAGCTGGAAAACCAGGCAATGGTGATGGGAGAGATGTGTAGGGTGGAGAGTTGGGATATTAGTAGGGTGTGTGAGATGGTGTCAAAGGCCTTTGAAAGATCTAGGAATAGTGTGGATACGAACTTTCCTGAGTCACGTTCGAGGCTTATGGTTTCAAGAAAGGAAAGTAGGGCAGTTATGGTGCTGTGGCCAGGGTGGAAACCATTTTGGGTAGGGGAGAGGAGATTGCTTATTGTTAGGTGTGCCATTAGTTGTGCTTGTATTGTTTTCTCTAGTATTTTAGAAAGAGGGTAAAGGATGGCAATAGGCCTGAAGTTGGTGGTATCAGTATTTTTGACACCTTTGTGGAGGGGCATAATGTAAGCATGGCGCCAGATAGAAGGGATGCATGATTCTGGTATGGATATATTTATAAGAATAGAGATGGGATAGGCAATGCTGTCTGCGAGATTGTTTGAGGAAGGTGGGTGGAAGGTTGTCGGGAGCATTGCGACAGGGTTTGAGTTTCAGGAGAAGTCTTTTTATAGTGCTTGTGTGGATGGGCTTGAGGCAGTAGGATGAGGAGGAAGGTTGATGATTGGGGTGGTGTTTGGGGCAGGAGGGGGTGGTGGTGGAGGAGGGGGGTGGGAAGGAGGCTGATAGTTTAACTACGCAGTCTACGAAGAATGGGTTGAACTGGCTGGCTGTTTCAAGGTTGGAGAGGTTGGGGTCTGGGCAGGGGTTTTCTTTGTTGCTAGGATGCAGCATGGATGAGATGGAGTCCCAGAATTTTTTGGGATTTGTTGAGTGCAAGGACCGGAGATTGGTGTAGTGGGCTTTGCGGTCTTTAATTATTCATTTTTTTTATGGAGTTTCGTAGTTGCTTATACTCTAGGAGGGTGTTAGTTTTTTTATGTTTTTGATATTATTTCTATTTTCGTCCCTTTGGTGCAAGTCTAGTTTAGTATCTTTTGATAACCATGGGCAGGGATTGGTTTTGATGCATTTGGTTTGGGGGGGGGGGCTTGCTGATTGAGAAGGGTTAGGAAGGAGTGGCTAAACTAGGAAATGGCATCATCTAGAGGAAGGGTTTTTAGAGGGGACCAGTCAGTATGCTTTAAGCATTCGGAGAAAGTTAGAGGGTTGAAAGAGGAGAGGTTGCGGGTTTGGATGTAGTGTTGTTGTTTGTGTAGTGGAGATGGGAGATGGTCAGTGAAGGCTGGTAGGTGATCGCTCAGGATCAGGTAATGTTCCAGCTTTGGCAATAAGGTTTGGGTGAGTTGTTAGGATCCAGTCAATGATAGTACCAGAGGTACCATCTTTATTTGGTCTGGTTGGAGATTGTATTAGATGGGAGAAGTTGTACAGGTTGATTATGTGGGATGGGGCTTCAGAGTTAATAGTATTCCAGTTATGTTGGTATCACCGAGCATATAGGTTTCATTTTTTATATTGGAGGAGAACTAGGACAGAATGTTTTTAAGAGTTTTGATATTATCACTAAGGGGAATATAGTGGGCAGTGATACATATGGACTTGTGGTTGTTTATTTTTAGTAAACCTATTATAATTTCAGCGTAGGCCAAGGTTGGTATTTTATTGAAGTAGGGAGTTATGGTATGGGAGGTGGGGTAGATTATTGCTACTCCACCTCCTTTTTTGTAGGCTCTGTCATTACAAATGATTTGGAAACCTGGTGGTAGGATTTCGCTATCTTTTATATATGTTTTCAGACAGGTTTCAGAAACGGCGGTAATGTCGGGGTAGCTATGGCAGAGCCAGGCATTGAGGTTAGGGAGTTTGTTTTTTAGGCTTTGTGCATTAAGTGTTGTAAGGCAAATGGACTTTGAGTTTGTGGGTTCAGTGGAGGGTTTGGTGAGACTGATGTTAGGGATGGGTCCAGGGTTGGGGTGGATGTTGCCGGCTAGTGAGAGAGAGATGTGGTGGAGTAGAAGAGTGAGGCAGTGTGTTGGGCAAGGGTAGCTTGGGTTGTGTGAGAGTAGTGATTTTCTGGTACCACATTTAAGAGGTGGGTACAGGGGGGTTGGGTTGGGAGCAGTTTTGGTTTGAAAAAATGGATTGGGTTAGAGGTAAAGCATTCATGTGAGATGGATGAGTAGGATGGGAAGTGAGGTTGATGGTAAGATGTAGTGGAGTGTGTGTGAGAGCTACGAAAAGGGTTGGAAAAAATTGTGAGATAGGTAAGAGAAGAGAGAGAGAGATTAGTAGGGCAAATGGGATTATAGGGAGAGATGATACGTAGAGCATTGTAGGAAGGGTAGATGTTTGGGGTGCTGTAGATCTACAGGTGGGTAGGGTTTGGCTTAGGTGTATTGTGATTGGAGAGGTGTTGGGTGGGAGGAGTCAGGGAATGCATAAAAGTACAGGTAGTGGGGGCAGGTGGTATTTGGAGGTAGGGTAGGGGAGCAGAGTGAGTCTGAAGGGAGAACGGAGTGGGTTACAACTTCTGGGAGGAGTAGCAGTTGCCAAACAGAAAACAATCAGTGAAAAGGTTAACAACTGTATGATAGAAGCAACTGTGATGATATAGGCTAGTGCCAACATAGCTAGCTGGAGTTTTGTAAAGAATTATATCCTTCGAATATCAAACTGGTGTGTACAAGATGCTTGGGTTACAAATTTATTGGAACTGTATGGCATTTGAATATCAAACTGATTTGTACAGATGCTTAGGTTACAAATGTAGTAGAACTGTATGGCATTTGAATACCAAACTGACTTGTACAGATGTTTATGTTACAAATGTATTAGAACTGTATGGCATTTGAATATGAAAATGTATTTGTAAAGTTGCTAGTGTTTAAAAATGTATCAACAGTGGGTCCTGCTTGACAGAAAAGGAGTACACATGCAGGTAGTAACTGATTAAATGTATATACTGTAACCAAGAACACTAGAAGAACAGAGCTTAACCAGCTAGCTTACTTAAGAAAAACAAGGTTATGCAAATGAGTTGTTAAACCATTAAAATGGCATCTCAAAGTGATGAATAGGACCAGAGATGGTAGGTCTGGAAGAAGCCATTGTTTGTAGAAAGAGGGGGAGTGCTATGGTTGTTTCTTGGTCTCAGGCTTGCCATAAACATTAGAAAAGCTCTAGATATGCATGTTTCCATGTCTATGCTAAGTTCCTCTCTCAACTTCAAAAGGGGATAGTGTGGGAACCTAGAGTCAGGTGACCAGAGGAGGTCATTCTGCCAGCCCTGGAAATAATATTTTTTAGATATTACAGGGAATAGTCTCTGAGTATTGAGTAGTCTATTTGGGAGCCTGACTTGAAAGACTGCTCACGTATTTCATCTTGCCTTGTCCAAGTAAGTTATTAGGGAACAGTAATTTCTTTAGGTGAGGCAGGAATATATAGCAATATTAGTTTATTACTGTTTTTCTGTATTTGTCTGAGTCTGTCCATTAGTATTATTTTTTTAATATTTCCTGTGATTTGAATTCTGTGGTTTGCTGCAACTATAAATTCAGTATTTTCATGTTCTTTTATTAATTATTATTAAACATATTTAAAACGTTTATTGTGGCTGGTCCTTTTAGAAAATATTTAACTTTTGGGAGTACTTTTATTAATTTGGTGACACAGTAGGGTCACTCAAGAGAGTCTTGCTGTGAGGTCAACTACTACCATTTGTATTAGTATTAATATTGCACAGTATAGTTGGATACCCTTTGTAAGGGCCTCAGAGTAGCTGGCTGGGGATTATCTGGTGGCAGTGATAACTAACTTATAGTCTGGACAGAAGGGAAAAAGTAGGTAAATATCCGCCAGCCTTTCCCAGGTGTGTGTTTGTGTGTGAAAATCAAATCTCACTGTGTGTGTGTGTGTGTGTGTGTGTGTGTGTGTGTGTGTGTGTGTGTGTGTGTCAGCTACTTGAAGCAGGGACATGAAGCACTGGTTTCACAGAGAGGGTGCTGGAGGACTTGGCTTGGACACTCAGCTGAGAACTTAACCCTATAGCTGTGCTACCTTAGAGCCTTATTGGGCCCAGGAGAGAGACAGATATAAAGAAATGCAGTCCCTGGTCTGACTGTGTTCCCTGTGTACTCTTAAGGGACATTGTAGTTGGTGCATAGAGCTGCATATGAAAATACTGTGTGTATCTATTTCTCTCAAAGTGAATGGTCTCCTACCAGTGTCAGTGGTGAGGACTGAATCTCCTTGATCACTGACCCAGAGAGGGGATGTCACAGCAACATAAAATATTCTTCATTTTAGAAATCTCACATCCTTGCTAATAAATCACACAGTTGTTCATTTTATGGAGCACAGATCCTTGTTCAGAAATCACACAACATTTTAAAGTTTTAGAGTTGCATCTCAAAATGTTTTAGATATTGAGTTGGGGAGGATGGCATCCCTACCCATATGGCATTGGGACTTTAGGTATTATATGCACATTAATTTTAAGTATTGCCCTACCTCTAAATTTGCAGAAGCTACATTCATTTCTATAGCTCAGTAAAATCCGAGAGCTTTGGCTTTTTACTTCTGAATACCACATGTGCAATGCACCTACAAATTTATGGCAATTTGTTTGCAACTGATTCATTTTGAGTTCATTCCTCTCTTGAAACACAAGTGCTCTACTTGCATAATTTTAAGCACTGTGCTTTAAAATGATTGTGTTGTTTTAGATTTACTGAATAACTGGAAAGGGCAAATAGAAGAGACTGCTGTTTGTTAAAGTAGTTGCAACTTTGGAAATGGCTATATTAAGTCATAGAGGGTGTAAAAGGTGTCCCTTTCCTCTACACATAGGAGTACGGAAACCCTGATTTCAGACCAATGCCCACTCATGATTGTCTGATTGCAGTTTAGACATAGGTATAGAAGGTTGTCTTTTTAGGGAGACCTGTGCTATAGATATGGTGTTTGAGACCTGTCTCAGTATATGTCAAAAGTTCTATGATAGGCATATACTCTTGTGGCAGCAGAGATAAAAATAAAATTGATTTCTGAGAGTTTCATTAAACAGTGCTCATTTCCTCACACATTCATAAAGATAACTTATGAAGGTAATTCTGCAAACTAGATGAATATTCTTGAGGAAAGCAGATTTGAATGAGTAAAGAAAAAAAGCAAAATCATGCTTCCATGTTAAAATATGTAACATAAAGATTTTGCATAGTGGATTTGACAACCAGAATTCAAGTACCAGATGAGGGAAGAATGGTTTCAGCTCATCTGACTGCAGTCAGACTATGGACTATGTTCCAGTTCCCTGGTAACAGCAGCTATGATAATATTATGCATTAAAAGTGATACTACACGCAGAAGAAACAATGTGTTTTTGTACCTTTAAAGTCACATTATTAATATGCAGAATACCATAACTATTCTCAAAAAACAGAAAACAGGCAAGTTTGTTAAACAGCTTTCTGATATCATAAAGGCACCTAACAAGCTTATGTCAAGCACCCCCTAAACACTGTTAAGATTGCGTATCATCCTAGGGTTTAACTGTGGACAGTGACAGCCAGCAAAGAAGAGTGGCAAAAGGTAAAACAGCTTTAAAAACTGCTAGATACTTTAATGTGTCACACTTATAGACAAAAATTGTGACAGAACAAAGTGTCTAAAATTTTTTAAAGCCATTTTTTCTTCATTGGGACATTTTGTTTCTGCCTGCTACCTGCTCAACAGTGATAACCTGTTTTACTTGCTTTCTAAGACTTTGAAATACAGTAAAACCCTTCATGCACCTACACATTTTTTCCGTAACAGGTAGTGCATGGAGTAGACAAAGCTCCATGCATTACAAAAGATTATGAATGGGTCTCACTAATCATAACCTTTATTATGTGTTTTTGATATGAATACTAAGATTCAGCTCGCCAGCTTCTCTCTCAAGGTGAATTTCTTAGCATCCATGTTGTGATAAACTGAGAGGTTGCCAGCCCAGCAAGATAGAATTTGGTAAATATGTGATGCCCGTGGACTGGCCCAGTAATCAAGGACCCTCAATCCTCACCACTAGCACCAGTGAGGGGCATCCACATTGGGAGGATAACAAGTACACACACAGTAAAGTACAATTTCCCTTAAGAGCACACAGAGATCACAGTTAGTCTGGGGCTGGTTTCTCCCTTTCTCTCCAGATCCCCAATAAGACTCCCCACTGGCACAGCTTTAGGGTTCAGATCTCAGCTGAGTAGTCAAGCCAAAACCTCCAGTACCCTCTCTGTCCAACCAGTGCTTCGTGACCCTGCCCAAGTAGCTCACCACACACACTTTGAGATTTGATTTATATACAAACACATAGACACTCCTGGGGAAGGCCGGCACAGGTTCACTAGCTATGCCCCCTTCTGCCCAGGCTATAAGGTAGTAATCACTGCTATCAACTACTCTTATCAGCTACTCTAAAGCCCTTACCAAAGGGTGTGCATTTCTAATGTGCAATGTTACTGTTATCCAAATAGTAAGTGTGACCCAGGGCTAAGGCTATTTGAGTGGCTTGTACAGTATCACCAAATACATGCAAGTACTTTGAGAGCTTAAATATCTCTACACAAAACAGCCACAGTTAAAAAGTTTAAAAATATTTAATAACAAATAATAAAACACAATACAATACTTATTAATTCAACAAAGTGACAATAGAGAGTTCATAAATCACAGGAAATACTTTAAAACAGCATTGTAGGCCAGTCTGACATAAATATAGAAAACAGTTAGACTAATCTTGCTATATTCCTATGTGAGTGCTGGGATAGATGCCAACTGATTTGAGACCCTGGATTTGATAGAGCAGGTAAATAAAGAGTGAATGAATGATGCTAGCTTTCAAATATCTAAAAGATATGGAATAAAAGAGAGGCACTTGTCAGATAAAGGAATGGTAAGCAGGATAGTTTCATGTAACAGAAGTAGGTAGTCTAGGACATACCATGAAGATATTGTTTTACCATGGAAAGCACAGCTCATGCATGAGATAAACATAGTCTGGTGAGAAATGCTAGTTTTCCAATAATTACTTACAAATTTTATATATCTGCATATTCCCTATGGATATAAAGCTACATTCAGGTAGTACCTCAGATCTGTTATACACTCTAATGGGTAGTGATGTTGAATACATAACTTTATACTTATTAATCTGTTTTTTTGGCAGTTTTTATGCACTCTAAAAACATCTAATTTGAACACTAGAAGTACAATAGGCTGTGAGTCGAGTCAGACAGTGAGAAAAATAACACTAAAGTTACAATAAGTTGCCAGAGTTACAGTGACCATCATCAGTAGTGAATTATAACTAATTACTACAGTTTGTTGGAACACTCTTAGACCATCACCATCACAAGAAAGATAACACTGCTCCTCTCTTTATGCTTTCATTATTTACTTAAGAGCATTTCTACACTCTGACCCCTTTCATACTAATGCATTCTTCTGTGTTGCTATTCTGTCTCAAATAAATAATTAATCCAAACATACTTCATGCATGGAAATGTGCAGCAAATATACAAGATGACTTAACCATTACAGATTTCTAAGGGATATGAGTTGCTTATTATCTTTGGTTCAGTTTCAGGAAATATAACATGAGACTGGTGGAGATGGGTAACTGATCTGTTATTGCATCCTTCTGGACAGGCAATGGTGAATAATATCACAATCAGGCTATACATTACCTCAGATGATAACCAGATGTCTTTTACTGCAGCATGTGGCTGTGCATGAAGGTTAAGCTTTTCAGGTGTTTTGTTTCATTGTCATTATTCACTTATACAATGCTTTAAGAAAAAGAGTCCAAAAACAGGGAATTGCTACTTTCCTTATGATATGAAGAAAGTGAGATCTTGCAGAGTAAATGATTGATCATGTAATGAAACTAAATGAAGTTAATTACTTCATGGCAGCTTATGGTACATTGCAGCATGATTTTGTGTAAATTAACTACTATATAAAGTAAATTGATCCATATTAATGTTACTTTGAAGAATTTTGCTTGGCTTAACATTATTGCTGCTTTCAGAACTTGGGTATTTCTGTTTTGTAAATATTCTTTGTGTGCCATTGTTCATTATAATCACAGTAGCACTGATTGTCTTTTTCTCTCTCTCTCGCTTGCTCTCTCTCCCTCTCTCTTTTTGTCATATAGTCTAACTGTAGGTGAACAGTAGCACGGTTTAATATAAGGAACTCGTATGTTAGGTATATCTCTCCAAGGGCAGCAAATTCTGCATGCGACAAAGCCTCAAATTCTCAAATCCATACAAAATGTTATAAAGCACAGAGTTATATAACTATCTTCAAACCACCCATGTTACATCAAAATGTATTTGTATAAGATCTGTACAACAAAGTTTTGCACATTAAATTCTAAGACTCAGCCATGTTATAACCCACTGGATTATATTTTTCCATCTGCTATAAACCATGGAATATATTACTGCATCTCCATATCCAGCATCTATAAAATCTTTGCATAAACTTGCTGTAAGGCATATGATTTATGCCTGGTTCATAGGTGAAAATGGTTATCTGACCAGCCCACATACCTAGTTAAGAAATCCAAATAAACAATAATGAATCTGCATTTCAGATAGCTTAGGCAAATGTGCATAGATGTTTTGAGTCAAGTTCCAAATGAATTCCATTTTCTTGTAATGTAATTATATTTGACTATTATACCTTTGCAGTGTGTCATGGTTGAAAACATTCCTTGGACCAATCCAACTGCTTGGCTAACAAACAAACAAATAATGTAATCCTGGTAATACAAATATGGAAGTTTACCACAGCTGTTTTTTTGAGTTTTTACAGTTCACAGGGCAACCATCTAGCCTCAGTGCTTTCTCCCCTTTTATGACCTTTTGGCTAAGATCAAATCAAGTGTGTATAAGTGCCTAATTATATTCTGCAGATCCCTTTCTCCAATATTTTATGCAACAATTCACACTGATCACTACCTAGACTTGGTATAGACCAAACCATTACTGTCCTGAGAATCATCACACCAGGAAGATTCTCCTTGTCTTGCATAATCTTAGCTGCACTTAACA
The DNA here is from genome assembly GCF_019279795.1 of Protopterus annectens. Classification (NCBI taxonomy): domain Eukaryota; kingdom Metazoa; phylum Chordata; order Ceratodontiformes; family Protopteridae; genus Protopterus; species Protopterus annectens. Next base: position 1,229,301,485 of record NC_056725.1, read on the forward strand.
CTTCATTAATTTCTTCTGTGCTACATACTCACAGCACATGTCCTTTGCTAATGGGCTCTGCTTTCCTTATTTCTATCTTTCTGCTTCCTGGCAACCAGCTTCCCATTAGTTTTATTCCTCACTCACCAAACTGTAATTTTCTTGCCTGGATCTAATTACAAATTCTTACACTGCTACTCCATAATTCTGCACTTCAAAGATTCTATGTGACTGAGCCTTTCCTCCTCCTCATCATCTAATTACCCAAATCCAACCACATAGCAAGTTCTAAAGCTCTGTTTGCAGATTATTCAACAATCCTACTGTCACCTTCCTTGGCTGTCATGTTCTTCTGATAATCCTTCCATCCAAACTTCCATCAACCCATCTGATCCTATGTCCCCTTGTGCTTCACCATTCCTAATATTCTCGTGCAGTGCTAGCCTTCATCATGTCTAATGTTCACCTCATATTTGATGCACTCTTCCACTACCAGGGGGTCCATCTCTATCTCCTTATTGCTTATGTGCCTGCCCTCTGTTACAAGTCTAGATGATCATAATCAGATGCACTTATCTCTTATCTAATGCTTTTCAACTGCTCTTGAGTAATGCTATCCAATAATGCCAACCCAGTTTACTTACCTGTTTATTTTCTTCCAATGTCTCCTCCTGTGCACTAGCTTCTAGTCATTAACTAACCCCAAATCTTTCATACTCAAAACCAAGTCCGACTGATGAGCCCATGTCTCTCTTTTTTTCCAGAAATCCTGCCCAGCTCTTTATCCAGAGGATGATATTAAAGTTATCCTCTATTAAAACCATGTCCCCTTTCTCCCACATCTACTATAAATATGCAAAGAAATTCATAAGACATTTTTGTCATATAAAAAGGGTGACTAGGATCTTTTTTGTAGGCATTGGGATTCTAAACTAACCATAACAGATTTGAATCTGTTATATTGGAAGAACTAGGTTGATATGAAGTTTGGACAATATAAAAGGCTGCCTGTTTATGATTTTAACAATGTGAGGGTAAAAGGCAGCAGCACAAAATATCATTGATAATTAAAACTCAGATAAATTTTCACCACTCTGAAAATGACTTATTTTTAATGCACAGAAAGGTAAGTACTACCCCCACTGGTTAAATAAACTGTTCAGCTATACTATGCACCCTCCTGTTCCAATATCCCAAGTTTATCATTCCTCACATTTTCAAATCTTGCATTCTACCTGGTCGAGAGAAAGTTATTAGATAAGACCATTTCTGATCAGGCCTGGGACCACGTATTTATTTATTTATTGACATTTGTTGACTGGGAAAGTCCACTGGGCCCAATGACCCATTTTCAGTGGAGGCCTGGGGAGAAAAGCTCCATACAATCACAGAAATTTTTACATAACATCAGGTTAAGTTTGAAAGTTAAGAAAGTTTTTACATAATACAAATTGAAGTAGATATAAAAGACAAATACATACTATAGAGGTATACAATACAAGAAAATAAACCCAGTGTGTTAAATTTTTAGTAATTCTGTTTGCATATTCTCATAAGTAAGAATACTGTTTAATCAATTCTGTATATTCAGCCACAGAAATAAAGAAAGCAAGAGAGACTGAATACGAAGACAAATAGTGTAAATTGCAACTATCTTAAGTTAGTAAAAGTATTTGTAGTGTTGTTGTTGTTTTTTGGCTTTTCCTTGTTAGGGGTCGCCACAGCAGAACTCCGGTCCGCTAATGATTGGCAGTAGATTTTCACGAATGCCGAGGTGCCAGCTCGATGTTCAACCTTCAACGAAGGCACACCCATTTACGCATGTCTTTCAAATGCCCACCCAAGGCACTCCCTGCACTCCACCGGAGAATCGAATGGGAGAATCTCACTATCGCTGCATCACCGCGGAAGTGCCACCACTAGAAGAGGGGGAGCATGGTTTTAGTTTTGAGAGCAATTTACGAACAAGAGAGGTGGGTACTGGTTGTAATGTAAATAGAGGAGTGGATGGGTTTTTGTTGGAATTGCAATTGATATGGGGGGAGTGATTAGACAGTGTATTGTCATTTATGTTGCCAATTATACTTTTGTTTGTAGAAAAAAATCATTAATAAGTTTTTGGATAGTATCAATAAAATGAGAATTGAAGGCTTCGGCAATTTCTTGAGGGTCTTTGTCTGGAGATGGGGAGGGGTGGTGTTGAGTACCAAGATTTAGGAGAGAGTAAACAGAGTTCCAGAACAATTTGGGGTTATTTTGTTGGGTAGTGAGTTCAGTGGAGAAATAGCTTTTTTATCATTGATGACTTGCTTTTTGGCATTGTTACGGAGTTGTTTATATCTGAGTTCAAGATGTGGGGTTCTATTTCTATGCCATTCCTTCCAGGCTTTATCCATGGAGGCAAGTAACTGTTTAGTTTGTTTAGTTAGCCATGGGGCATAGTTAGGCTTTACTCTTTTGGTACATGTGGGGGCAAGACTGTCTAGAATATCTAAAAAGACTTTATTGAAGAAGTTGACTGCTTCATCCAGTGGGAGAAATTTGGTAGGGGACCATTTGTGCATTTTTAGAGACTCTAAGAATAGTTGTTCATTGAAATGGGTAAGATACCTAGTTATTCTTAGACAATACGGTTTGTCTATTTAAAGTTAGGTTTTATGGTATAGGCAGGAAGATGGTCACTAAAGGTACTGAGTAGGGTCCCACCTTGTTGAATTTTTGAGGGTGTGAGATGAGTATCTAGTCTATGGTTGATTCTGTTTGTTTTTTTTTTTACCTTATGAGTGGGGTTAGAGATGAGTTGAATAAACCTGTGCAGGTTAATACTATTTACTGGAGAATCAGAGATGAGAGTTTGCCAGTTTATATTTGTGTCGCCAAGAATGATGGTTTCTTTTGATATATTGAGGGTGGTCCAGGATAATAGAGCTTCCAAAGTAGGAATGTTTTGACCTGGGGGAATATAGAGTACAGCAATACATAATTGTTTTTTGTTGTTGATGTGAAGGTTAACTAGTAATAATTCCATATTTCCAAATGTTGGTATAGGTTTATCATATGGTGTAACAGCTAAAGTGTCATGGTAGATTAATGTGACACCTCCACTTTTTAAGTAGCCAGTTATTTCTATGTATATTATATCCTGGAAGAATTATTTCAGTATTAGTAATATGTAATTTTAGCCAGGTTTCTGTGAGTGCTACAATATCTGGGGAGTAGTGAGAGAGCTAGGCATGGAATTCAGTGGTTTTGTTACAGATACTGCGTACATTAATTGTAGTGAAACAGATGTTCTTGACACTAGAAGAAAGGCTTTGGGCAGAATGATTGATTGGTCCAGGGTTGTGGTGAATGTCGCCACATAGAGACAGGGCGTGGTAGTGACATGTAATTATGGAGGGATGTTGAGTAATGAAGAGAGGCCTATGGTGAGGGTTGAAAATTAATTTTAGTTTGATTATGATGACAAAGGATCTAATTTTTGTAAGGTGCCAAGTATGGAAGTTGAATAAAGAAGGTGAGATGTCAGAGAAACTACTGGTATTAGTGTGGGGTGCAATGGATGATGTGGAAAATGTTGAAGTTGGGGAATGGAATATAGTAAGTTGGGAGGTGGTGTGGGATAGGAAAAGAAAAATGGAGGTAAGGGAGATTAAAGTAATACAAGGTTTTGATGTATAGTACATGTTAGGAAAATGTTGTGGTACTATAGTTAAGGAGAAGAATGAGGAAGATTCAGGAAGGGAAAATATTAACAAGGAAGATAATTAAGGTGAGTGAATGGGAGGATAATGGTGTAGGTGTCTGGGAGTTGATTGGGGTTAGACAGGAAAGAGAAGTGTTTATGGAATGTATACATGTAATTGATGTGAGGGTGGGTGGGATTAGGGGTAGGGTAGAAGAGCTGAGTCAGCCCGAGCGGAAAGAGCAGAAACCTTGAGGTAGCTTGCCAGACCACAGTAGAAACAATCAGTTAACAATGTGTGCCTCAAGACATTGGAGCAGTTAAGAGTAGGCAGTTCCTAGCAGTAAGAAACTTACACATGCAATAGCAACCTAACACATGCTGCATTATTAGTTCTGTATAGTTTTGCAGCTCTTGATATTATCAGTTGCTAAAAAGAGAGAAGAATGGAGGGAGAAATTTCAGGGGAAAGGGTAGGGGAGTACAACACTATTTGATTGAGTTAGTGAGTGTGCCACTAGTCAAATAATCACTAAAGTGTTTCACTACAGAAACTTGCCTAGTACAGCAGGAAGATTAATGAAACTAATAGTTTCCCTGCAGGTGAGATGAATGCTTGTATTTCTTGCCATGAGGAAGCTGCAAAGGGGTGGGAGATCCAGTTAAGCAGGGTTAGTCGGGTGTGCTCACTGGGAAATTCAAACAGCAGCTGTACAAGGAAATAATGTTAGGACAGGGGTTTTAGGAGGGATGTAGGACTGAAGCTATATATGATCGCTAAGGAATTGTCTCAGCATAGTAATAGCAGAACTAGACAGGAGGATAGCAGTCAGGGTTGCTAATAAAAAGGGCTTTGAGGGAGTGAAGCAACAATGGAGGGAGGGTGAGAAAGGAAAGTAGGAGGCTCTAAGAAAAGGGGGATAGATTAGTACGGTAGAAGTATCAGGAAATGAGGCAGAAGTAGAACATGATATATACAGTAAATCATTTTACAAAATGCAATCAACAGACATTCGTTACTGCAAGCCCTTTAAGGGAGTGTATGCAAGTTTAAGAATAAAAACACAACAGCACAGTACATATCAGTTAACTTAAGTAAAATTAGCTCTACAAACAAAGCACCTTAAGTAGACATGAGGCAGTAAGTAGAACACTCTATAGCAAGTAAAAACACTTAACAAAATGCACTCTATAGCAACTGCACTATTATCTTCACTTAACATCTCTTGAGTACACTTGCTGTAACTAACAATGTTGACATAATAGAGACCAGCCCCAGAAATACTTGCATAGAAAGCAGTATATCAGTTACAGTAGTGCCCAGAAAAACATACAGGTAATGCTTTAAACACTGGTTGTGAAAATTGGAACTTGGGTTACAAAAACCTTGTGGTTACAGTTGGATGTTAAAGAACCTCACAACTTCAACTGAAAGAGGTAGACCACATGGCACAGTTTTATTTAACCAGTTATCATAGTAGCAACCAGAAAAAAATAGCATCGGAAAACATGGATGGAAAAAGTATGTCGGTAGCATGCTCACTCAAATCCTTAGCCTGGAAGATATCACCAACATTGAAAGAGTGCTGTGTAGCACTAAAATGTATAGCAAAACTCAACAGTTTAAAGCACCCAGTAAAACCCAGTATAACAAAAAGCAGTCCACAGACAATAAAAAGTACAGAATGATCTAACAACAGCTTTATGTATAACACTTAAGTGGCATGCACACTTTCTCAGGGAGCAGAGGACATTCCCTTCATAAGGATGCAAAGGCTGTTTGAAAATGGCGCCAGTTGTTGAGGGTAAATAAATAACTTCAGAGAGGAAGTTGATCATAGGGGAGGGGCAGATGCAGTCTAAGTAGTATGCAAAGGATGAAGGGAAATGTAGTCAAAATACAGTAGTAATGGGACACAGGCTATAAAGGAACGGGGAAAGAGAGGTTGAGCGAACAGAAATGATCCTTGGAAACCTTGAGGCAGCTTGCCAGACCACAGCAGAAACAATTAGTTAACAATGTGCACCTTAAGACAGTGGAGCAGTTAAGAGTATGCAGTTCCTAGAGGTAAGAAACTTATGCATGTAATAGCAACCTAACACATGCTGCTTTATTAGTTCTGTATAGTTTTGCAGCTCTTGATATTAGCAGTTGCTAAAAAGAGAGAAAATGGAGGGAGAAATTTCAGGGGAAAGGGTAGGGGAGTACAACACTATTTGATTGAGTTAGTGAGCATGCTACTAGTCAAATAAGCACTTAAGTGTTTCACTACAGAAACTTGCCTAGTACAGCAGGAAGATTAATGAAACTAATAGTTTCCCTGCCGGTGAGATGAACACTTGTATCTCTTGCCATGAGGAAGCTGCAAAGGGGTGGGAGAACCAGTTAAGCAGGGTTAGTTGGGTGTGCTCACTGGGAAATTGAGAACAGCAGTCGGGGAGCAGAGGAAATTCCCTTTATAAGGATGAAAAGGCTGTTTGAAAATGGTGCCAGCTGAATTATTAATTGCCTGGAAGGAACAGTTCAGTTATGTACAACTGCCCTTCACTAGCTTTAACTTAAATAACAATGTAGTTTTAACCTTAATGGTTTGCATCAAAGGGGAATTATTTTCTCACAACATTGTCAACTATGTGAAGATCCCACAACCACATATAGTAAAACTGTCCCCTGTTAAGGAAATGTGGACAATAGAGAAAGAATCTACCTTTTCAGTCCTACATCAGCTCCTTTTAATATATAAATTTGTTGACATCTAGATATGGATCCTGAGTGATTCCATTCAGCTAGTTTGGTATCAAGCTAGCTAAAGCAACATCTTTTCTCAATGTAATTATTTTTAGATTGTGGAAGGTCTTTGACATAGCAGTTAATAAGGGAAAACTTGCTAAAATCAAATCATAATATAATGAAGATATGGCAAATTCTACAATGACAGCAGGAATATTTTTTGCTAGCCCTCTTTTTGTTTCTTTTTGCAACGTCTATGTACCCTGGTTTGATTAATTAATGCTTGAATATCTGTTATATCATTGAGCTCACTGAGCTGTTTTTTTCACACAGTACTTTTTATTTAATATAGTATATCTTATTTATAGATTTAAATATGTTTCAAGTTATAATTTGCAGATATGTCTTATGCCCCAAATGTTAACTGAATCTCACATATGGCCTTGCATTACTGAATTATTACTTGGCTTAACTTTATCATGTTGTTAGTGTATGTTATTTGCCATATATTTCTCAGCTGTTCAGTTGTCACAAAAGCTGATTTATTACAAAAAGAGATCTTCATACTCATTTTGTCCATAGATTATTATCTGCATTAAATGCTTCTCCCTTACTTTGCACCTAACAACCACTAATCTACCTTCCTTCCTAATTAACATCTGCACAACATTTTACCATTTTGTTAATAAGAGCACTGCCACCCTTATGTCCACCTATAACACCATAAGCATATAATCTACGGACAAAACGAGTATGAAGATCTCTTTTTGTAATAAATCAGCTTTTGTGGCAACTGAATAGCTGAGAAATATATGGCAAATAACATACACTAACAACATGATATTTTTAAGAATAAGGGTGATGTGCAGAGCTGTAGTAACTACAGAGGGATTAAATTGATCAGTCACAGCATAAAGCTATGGGAAAGAGTAGTGGAAGCTAGGTTAAGAAGGGAGGTGATGATTAGTGGTCAACAGTATGGTTTCAAGCCGGGAAAGAGCACTACACATGTGATGTTTGCTCTGAGAGTGTTAATGGAGAAGTACAGAGAAGGTCAGAAGGAGTTGCATTGTGTTTTTGTAGACTTAGAGAAAGCATATGACAGGGTTCCTAGAGAGGAGTTGTGGTATTGTATGAGGAAGTCAGGAGTATCAGAGAAGTATGTAAGAGTGGTACAGGATATGTACGAGGGTAGTGTGACAGCGGTGAGGTCTGCGGTGGGAGTGACGGATGCATTTAAGGTGGAGGTGGGATTACATCAAGGATCAGCTCTGAGCCCTTTCTTATTTGCAATGGTGATGGACAGGTTGACAGACGAGATCAGACAGGAGTCCCCGTGGACTATGATGTTTGCAGATGACACTGTGATCTGTAGTGAGAGTAGGGAACAGTTGGAGGAGACCTTGGAGAGATGGAGATATGCTCTAGAGAGAAGAGGAATGAAGGTCAGCAGGACTAAGGCAGAATATATGTGTGTGAATGAGAGGGAGGATAGAGGAATGGTGAGGATGCAAGGAGTAGACGTGGTGAAGGTGGATGAGTTTAAATACTTGGGATCAATAGTTGAGAGTAATGGTGAGTGTGGAAGAGAGGTGAAGAAGAGAGTACAGGCAGGATGGAGTGTGTGGAGAAAAGTGTCAGGAGTGATTTGTGACAGACGAGTACCAGTAAGAGTGAAAGGGAAGGTCTACAAGAGGGTAGTGAGACCAGCTATGTTATATGGGTTGGGGACAGTGGCACTGACAAAAAGGCAGGAGTTAGAGCTGGATGTGGTAGAGTTAAAGATGTTAAGATTTGCACTGGGTGTGACAAGGGTGGACAGGATCAGGAATAAGTATATTAGAGGGTCAGCCCAGGTTGGAATGTTTGGAGACAAAGCCAGAGAGGCAAGTTTACATTGGTATGGACATGTGCTGAGGAAGGATGCTGAGTATATTGGGAAAAAGATGCTAAGGATGAAGCTACCAGGTAACAGGAAAAGGGGAAGGCCTAAGATAAGGTTTATGGATGTGGTGATAGAGGACATGCAGGTGGTTGGTGTGACGGAGCAAGATGCAGAGGGCAGGAAGAAATGGAAACAGATGATCTGCTGTGGCGACCCCTAACAGGAACAGCTGAAAGAAGATGATAATGAACACCATAAGCATATATCACAGCCAGCCATTTCTTTCTTACAAAACTTACCCACCTATTCATTCTTATGTTTAGCTTTGCATAATGATGCTACCTCAGGACCTATTTATTAGGTTCTTTGCAAAAATCTTTCCATATGGGACTATTAAGACTTTGCATACTCCACATTACAAACCTCAAGGACTGCCCTCTTTTCCCATCCTCTTTACACTACCCCTTTTCTGTGCTAGGTTAAAACCTCTGAGCCTTTGGAAGTCATTATCCATGATTCTAGTACTCACTACCTTTGGCTGTAGATCACTTCTTGATCTCATTCTTAGATGGTAGCCATAAGAATGCAATCCTATCCATCTGGCACATATGAAAGCTCCCTTCATTTTTTCATCTACTCTGCTGCCCCACTACAGTACCTTTCCTGCTTTCAGTGCACCTTCCTCCTAATCTATGTCTCCAGTTCAACCCCAAATCCTACTTTAGATATTAACTCATCCTAACTCCAAGTTAGCAGACTCCACAATAGTGCAGTTCCTATTACTGACCCCCCCCCCCATCATTTCCACTGCAAGTGGTCTTTAATATATTACCTGGTGGAGATTGAGTTGATGGTCATCTGCATTTCACTGAAAGCCATTTTCAGCAATCACAAACTGTGTCTTTTTTCCATATTGTGTGATGACGTAGTTACATATATATGTGATGCCAGTAGCAATGCCCCACTAAGGTAACTCAGTTGAAATGTATTTTTCTCTTTTTCTTCTCTCTTGTTCATCTGCAATCACATCATTGTTTTCATGGCAGCTTAGGAATGAGTGAATTTTGTATTTTTGGATATAAAAGAAGAGGGAATGCATTTTGAAGTGTGTTGGATCTCCAGACTCGCTGTCTTCATTTGTAAATGTAATGGAAAAAAGATGAAAGACCAGGAACTGCCTTTCTTCTGAGGTATAATTAATGATGGACTTAATGGCTTGCATGCAACTAAGCCACTCCAGGATGGATTCAATGGGAGGATGCAGACTTGGATGCATATTGGCAAATTCTGTTGTTGCTATGACAAGTAAAAACTGGTTCCACTACTTGTTTTTCTCAAGTGTCAGGGCAGTGATGCCATTTGATGAATAGAGAAGGTTGGGAAAAACATTGTACATAACTGTGTGTGCTTGGCTATCCTGTGCTGTGCTATGCTATGCTAGTTAAGGCTGTCTTGTTTGTGGTATCCCATGTGTCCATACAAATTATGAACTTATCCAACTTGTGATAAGCAGGGACAGTATTTCTGAAGTGAATAATAGCCTAGAAGCTTAGGTATCTGGAGCTCAGGTATTTCTGTATGTATCCTATCTATTTTATTGTCTTTATTTTATTTTTCTGTACGAGCCAACTTGCATATATTTTAGTCTATATTTGTACTGTTTTCTTTATTGTTTAAGTAAAGCCCAGCCATCATTATGTATGCAGTGCTGTTTACCTGAGAAGAGGGTAGATATTTTTAAACTACTGGTTAATAGTCTGTGTGGGACACCTCCAATCAGACTGTTTGGGCCTACTACCAGTGGAAGATATTAATTAGTATTTATATTTGACTTGATTTAGAGGAACCAGTAATTGCACATTTCTGTAGCCCAGTGTGGTGTCAGTACTGTTATGTTAGGAAGAAAGAGGTGCGAAACAAGAGAATTCTGCTAACCTTCCCTAGGAACTGTGTATATGTCACTGAAAATATTAATTTGTGTGAAAGGCAACTGCAGTGGATAAAGAGGCATTGGAAGACATTGGTTCAGAGATAAAGTGGCTAGCCAGGGCTGTTGGGGGGGGGGGGGTTGTTGGCCAAAGACTCAGCTCTGTAAATGACCTGTGTGTAGTTCAGTCTGGGTGTGTATGTATGTTGCAGGACCATACCAAAGGGCGGCAGTACATATTCCCTTTATGCTCTTTGGGATAGGTTGTATTTTGTGAATTCATTATTGAAATAGTCTGTGTACACTTTCTTGCTTTTACTTCTCCCTTATTTGGCAATGATGAAGTTCACACCAAATCAGTATCATCTCACCATCACAATGCCATTTCTTCTTTGTATTTAGTGGTTAGTGGTGAGGATACTTGAATTGTTTTTATTTTGCCTAAAACAATTTATTTTCTGAAAGATGTGTGTGATAACCATCACAGTCACAAGGTAAACTATACAAAGGTCAAGTTGTGCACAGCAGCTGTTTTAATTTTTAGCAAGCTTAATTTAGGAATAGGTAGGTATAAAACAAGTTGTCTGACAACTGTGCTATAATGCCAGTGGCATAGCTGACAAAGGAATACAAAGCAAGAAGAACATAGTAGGCTAATATGTCCAGAGAGGAGATGGTGACAGCTTTGTGCACATTGCAGCATGGAGACTATGTGCAGGAGCAGATAAAGGAGAGTCTGTTCCATCCAGTAGGACTTTAAAGCCCAACAGGAATTACAGAGAGACTGTCATATGAAATGAATACTATGGAACTCAAAGTAGCTGAGTAAATGCAGCAAATGTAAGCAGATGTGAGAGAAAAACATCACCAAAATGAAAATGAAATGATCATCCTTTGCTAGAGACAAGTGGGTCATGAGGAGGGTAAACACACCCAATAAGCCCTGGTCAGTTCAAATGCTTTTCCTCAATACAAATGGATATTTGGAAAACATTACAATGGACTGTGAGAAAGCAAGCAATCAGCACCAAATTGAACAAGGGCAGTGGGTGAGGTTTTTAATTCTCTTGCTCATTGGTAAAGCAATGTGTGTAATTTCTAAAGTCAGTAATGTTGCTGCTGAAATTATGCTAGAATTAATGAATGCTTGCTTGATTGTTTTAAATTGACATCAGACCTGTACAAAATGAAGTTTAGAGAAATCAAGAGAATGGCTGATGAAAGTGTGACTGAATAAACTGCAGAAATCACCACTTGTTTTCACAAATGGGTGAGTGGATATAAGGTCACCACATTTTGCAGATCTTTTGTTTAGGAAACAAATCCTTAGTACAACACCTGAGGAGGTGAATTTGGTTGCCTGACTGGAAGTGTAACGCTACTGAGGAGATGGGAAAAGGTGATTTTTAACTAGCTAGCAGGATGCTACTGAATAGGAGGAGGGACCCACCACTGCATCTACAGGTGTCCAATCTTTTTGGTTCAAGGGCCACTTACCATAGTTGCAAGGTTTCAGGGCACCTTATCATGACCAGCATGCATCAGCACAGTCAAAGCATTTTTGTATGGGAGTTGTTGAGTACCACATAAAATGCTTTGTTGTGCTGGACTGTGGTCCACAACTCACCAGATGGACAGCCCTATATCACCCTAGGGCATTTTAGCAAGTTAAACAAGACAAGAGGGAAGCCACAAGTTCAAGTACATGCCCAGGATTTTGGGTCAGATTTTTCAGATATAAATGGAGCACATATGGTCTCTCACTCTTTTTGATTTTATTAACACCTTTATTGAATTAACACTTAAGACACAGGCAAACATACATTTATATAACCCGTTTTAACATGTTCACAGTTACAAACATTATAAATCACATACATTAATTTATACAATTATCATCAATCTAGCATTACATAAATTGCTCAATTCCTGCCTTCACTTAAACCTCACTCCTTCTCCAAACTATTATTCTGCATGTATTGTTGTCACAATTTGTATTTTATGTAATTTGCACGTACCCTTTTCTGAAGATCCCACTTCCAGTTATTTTATCTCTGTTGCAATATTTACTACTTCAAATACAGTTGGTTTAGACTTTGATTTCTATTTTCTAGTAATTGCTGTTTTGGCAGCCACCAGAATTAAACTTAATAAGGCCTTACTATGTCTAGATAATTCAGTTCCAGCTCAAAATAATATTTCCTTAGTTACACCCATTTGCTCACCCAATATTTCTGACAGAGTACTCTGTAGGAAATTTTTAAAGTCTGCCAACTCATTAAAATCACAAAACATTTGTTTCCAGTTGTCTCTTTCTTCCTCATCATACCTCCAACATTTGCTTTCTACCTCAGGAAGAATCCTTTGGAGTCATCTTGGGGTGTAAAAATACCTATGCAAATATTTTCAAGCAAAAATCTTAAATCTTCTAGACTTTATTTCATATTTAGGCACTATATATATATATATATATATATATATATATATATATATATATATATATATATATATATATATATATATATATATATATATATATATATATATATATATATATATATATATATATATATATATATATATATATATATATATGTATATATATATATATATATATATATATATATATATATATATATATATATATATATATATATGTGTGTGTGTGCCCTCCCATTGTTTCCTTGTGAATTGCTTATCCACTCTTTCTTCACAATATTGTCTAACCTCCTCTGATTGATTCCTATATTTATCATGTAATATTTTATGTGCCCTACTAATTCTCCCTGCATCTAATACAACATCCGTGGATATTTAGCCTGGGCAAGTTTTTAGAAATGACTGTGCGAGTAACAACACGCAGAGAATTACTACAACTAATTCAAACGCGGTTGTGTGCCCCACAATTGGAGGTTTTTTAAGCCATACCAACTTTTTCAACGACGAGACTGGTAACGATGGACATGAAGGAACTCAAGGCAATGTAAGTAATATAGTCAATCTTATTAGCTCCTTTGATCAAAAACTTTTCAAGTGCAGGAAACTGCAACTTGAAATTTCATACTTACAAGAATGCCTTGTGAAAAAGCTCACTCCGAAAGGACTGCGCCAATGGCGCTTCCCGGTCGGGCTGGTAGAAGGTTCTCAATTCCACAACGACCTCCTAGCCCTGTTTGATAAGCAGTGTTTCGAGTTTATGAACTTGTTAATCCTTCAATATCAGAAAGAGATCGATAGCCTTAAAATTGAATTAGAAGGGCTTGAAAATAACATTAAGGATGATGGGGAATTTTTAAGGTATAAATACGAGTATTCCCACATTTTTTCTAGTATTGAAGCCACCATGATTAAGTTAACCAACAACAAGAGGAAAAAGATTAACAGGGACATTCAAGAATATGGGACCAATAAAGCTTATCCTCGCCCTCCACCATTTTATAATAAATTACAAAGTGCAGGTTCTCATGTGAACACTAATGCTGGACCATCTGGTGCAGCTGATGACCAGCATAATGTTATACCGGACAACCAGGATGAAGAGGCTGTCCCTCTTCGCCAAAGTGAAAGATTACTTAGTAACACAAACAAAAATGGGAATAGAAACGTGAATAACGTTGTTAACAACAACTCGTTCTCCCAGGGGTTTACCGAGTGTAATGGCCAAAACTCTAACAATCAACAGGGTTTTCCCAGGAACAGGAAAACCAAACAAATCAATGGTCAGGGGAGGAACAATCAGTCCAATTTCAGGAATCGGAGAACACAGCGCAGGAGATGACGAACTGTTTTACTGACCCTTTAATTTTAGTGGACTCTAAGGGTGACTTTAAAATATACAATTATACTTCTTTTGATATTGGCTCTGACTTAGTTGATTTTTTGTCTAAGGGTTTATCTTTTGTGCCTGACTCACATTTTGATTTGGTTAGAACTATCATTGACCTTAAGCTGTTCGTTAGAAAATTGAATTTAAGAATGCTAATAGGTGATATTTGTTTTGCTGCTAGTCCTCTAAGAGTTCCCAGTGTATATAACCCTCCGGTGTATGAAACATTACATCTTTTTGAGAAAATGTGTGAGTACGATTTAAGGGCTCTTAAAGTTAATGAGACTTCTTATTACAAGCAAGCTGTCAATATTTCTTGACATCAGCGGGAATTTTTAGTTATGCTGCAAAATTGTAATGTTAGGGTTATGAAGCCCGACAAGGGGGGAGGTCTGGCCTTTATGGATCACTTTTTATATGTTCAGAAAATGTTGTCCCTCTTAAATACTGTTTCCTACCAAGAGGTTAGTATAAATGAGGTCAATATGGCCTATGGCAAGATTAAAGGAATCATTGAGGACCTTTTTCTTGAAAGAGTTATTGAGTTTGATTTGTACCAATATCTGAATGTTCTAGCCCCTAGGCTACCGGTTTTGTTCGGTATTCCTAAAACTCATAAATCTGTATTTAACCCCCCTTTTCATCCCATTGTTGATATTCGTGGCTCCATCACTTGTGCATGCGCTAAATTTATTGACAGTATTTTAAGGCCCCTTATTAATCAAGAACTTCAGATCTGCAAAGATTCTTGGAGTTTTCTCCAAAATCTGAATGAAATTCCTTTCGTGGCAGGTTTTTGGTTTTTAACCATTGATATAAAAGATCTGTATACGGTGATTCCGCAGGATTTGGGTATACAGTGGGTTCGTGAATTTATGTATGATAAAAAAATTGATGATAATATCATTTATTTGATCGAGATTCTACTAGAAATTGTTTTAAATAACAATTTCATGTTGTTTGAAGGTAAAATATTTCTACAAAAATCAGGAGTGGCAAAGGGATCGCCCTGCGGTGGCAGTTTTACAACTGTGTCTTGGCGTACTGGGAGAAGACTTTTCTATTTCCGAATGTTCGTTTTATCGAAAATGTTGCCTGGTACACTAGGTACCAGGACGACATGTTTCTCCTTTGGAAGGCATCACCCTCTGAAGTTCCAACTTTTTTAAGGAGTATCACCAGCATGACTACTTTTTTGGAATTCACATACAATTTGCAGGAATTTGATATTAATTATTTGGATATTTTGGTTATTAAAGACATGACGAACATGAAATATAACAGTGTCATTTATAGGAAGCCGACATACTCCAATGCCTTTCTTCATTTTACTAGCTGCCATCCTAATTATCAGAAGAAGGCAGTCGTGAAAGGCCAGATGGTTAGGGTGGCAAGGATGGTATCCGATTTTGATGATTTTTTGTCTGAATGCGAACATTTGACTCAAATGTTTATTAATAGGGGGTACCCTTGCTCTATGGTTTCTGACATTAGAACAGAAGTGGCACATAAAAGGAATACAGGTTTTTATAAACCAATTCTCCAAAAGGTTGGTACCAATTCTGAGGCTGTATCTAGAATGGAATATTGTCCACATGCTAACAGCCATAAAAAAGCCTCGATTGGGACTAATTTCCTTTGTACATTCAGCATTGACCATTATGAGATTAGGAAGCTGTTAAATAAGAATTGGGCTTTGATAATGGATGACACCAAATTATTTGGTAACTTAGGTGATGCTCCAAAAATTACATTTAGAAGAGGGTGTAACCTGAAAACTATGCTTGAGATTAAACCCCAATCTCGCAGTAATTGTGTTTTTGGCATGACTAAATGTGGGGCATGCAAGCAATGCAAGTATATATGTACTGAGTCTAGGGTTAAAATAAAGAATGAAGTGTTTAAGATTGCAGGGAAATTTAATTGCTAGACCAACAGTGTGGTCTATTTAGCCTTGTGTCAGAAATGCGCTGCTTTCTATATTGGTAAGACCGAAAGAAAGTTAAAGCAGCGCATTTATGAACACATTTGTGCCATTAATCGGCAAGATTTAAAAAATGCTCTTGCAAGGCATGTGCGGGATTTTCCTGACCACCATTTTAAATTTACCATCCTTAGAAAAATAACTATGGATATTAGGGGTGGTCCGTGGCAGATCGAATTAGAAATGAATGAATTGAGTTGGCAAATCCGTACTGGGGCTTATAAGTATCCTGGTTTGAATGACCATGTTTCTATCAGTTGTATTTTGAAATATTTATCTATGAAAAGGTAGAACCTTGGTCTTATTCAACATTGTTTTGGTTTATATATTTGTTGTAATAATAAATATTTTTAATAATAACCTTTATTTAACTTTTCCAATATAGGCTTTTTTAGGTGATTTTTTAGGAGATGTTTTCCAGAATATCATTTTAAATTTTAAATTTTATTAGGTATTGGTTTAGTGGAAAGGCAGCCTTTTTATAGTTTTTGTTTTTGTTTTGGTTTGCTGTACTTTATTCATTGATGGTTAGAAACTGAGTGTGTGGTTGTGTTATCTAATGTAACAAATGTATTTGGTTCTTTTGGGAGCAAAGGATTTTAGTAGTTGACATTTGACGTTAAATTAATTGTAATTAATTAAACTTGATTGTATAATTAATGATGGTATATAAATTTACCAGGAAGTGTTTTTTGATGTTTGTCTGATGAAGGAGAGACACTGTGCCCTCCGAAAGCATTTTTGCTAACAAAATAAAACAGTTACTTTTATCGGAGTTGCGTTCTCAAGCTCATTTTTGTTTTACCAATTCTCCCTTTTTAACATCAGCTTCTGTTTTAGATTCAACTAAAAATACATCACAGCAAGTCTTTCACTTAGGATTTCCCTATTCCTTTCTCTTTGCATATACTCTGATATCAATCCCCAATATGGAAGACAGTCTCTAGCCTACAGTCCAAATGTTTTCTTGTCCTCTTCCCATTCTATTACCTTTCTCTCTCTCTGGTTATTTGCTCTTAATACCTTGGATCTTTTACCAGTTTTCTCCAATAAATTCAGCCCCCTCTTGACTATTCTCTTTACTCCTAATTACAGTCATCACTATTGGCAGAATCTCCTTTCTTGATTTTCATGTTGGGTTAGTTCTTAGAAAATATTCTGCTACTTTATTAATATAATATTCTGTATAGCTGTATTTACTCTCCTTAAAGATCTGCACCCAAAATCCCATTCTCTCTTTAGTTCTTGAATTTCTCCTCTGCCTCATCATCATCCATTTCCTCTTTGAATTATAGTTTTCTGCTTATGTTATTTATATATATATATATATATATATATATATATATAGAATCACTACTAAATACCGAACGCCCAAAATCCCGATGCATAAAACACCGAGACCACATGCCCGAAACCCCACAATACTGAATATGTAAAACCGCAAAATTCAAAATCACGAAAGATACACAGCCAAACAGCACACACATACACCTTCCCCCTACAACCAAACAATGCATCCTACACTAGATATAGGCAGGGGGGCAAGCCCCCCTGCACCCTCCACACCCCCTACTTCATTATTCTAACTCCGAGATTGCACAGATAGACACACAAGGCAAACTCACACCCACACATTACAGTCCCTCACACACACACACACACCACAGTCATAACACACACTTACGCACACTACACCCCTCACAAACACAATTACACAATTACACACACATACTTACCTGAACCGCAACACCAGAAGCGCTAACGCAAAATCTCTTAACATCGGGATTTTGCATTTCGCGCTTCTGGTCTTTCAGTAATGCAGGGTTTCGGTCATCTGGTCTCTGTGTTTTCAGCGTCGGGATTTTGAGCGTTCGGTAATCTGCAGTGATCCCATATATATATATATATATATATATATATATATATATATATATATATATATATATATATATATATATGAGCCTTATCTGTGTAGCTCTAAAATATCCTTTCAATTTAGGCAGTCCTAAACCACCTTGTTTTATTGGAAGGATCAACATATCCCACTTAACCCTTGCCCTCTTCCCCTCTCAGATAATATCCTTCAAATCTTTAGAAGTTACTGTCCACAACTTCTCCTCTGCTTGAAAAAAATATGCCTGCCCTGTATATGAAACTAAAGGGAATGAAAACATTTTCACTGCTTCTATCTTGCTATCCATATCCATAAATAATAACTTCCAGTTATTCATTTTTTTTAATCTCTTTTCACATATCCTTAGGTGCCATAACAAAATCTTGTTTTAACCCATACTCCTAAATATTTCATTTTATTGTGTCCCTATAAATATGGGTTTTGTTGAGTCAGTTCATGTTTGGGTAAATAGTTTACAGCTAGAGCCTTTGTTTTCTCTTTATTAATTTTATATCATGAAAAAAACTTGAAACTGTCTCAAAATGTTCCACAACACTTAGATGTCCTTTTCTATATTTATCAGGTAAAAAAATAATGTTATCTGCAAATAAAGCCAGCTTTTCTTATTTACTATGTCAGTTACATCCTTGAATTTCTGAGTCTGTTATTTTTTGTCAATGACTCTAAATATGATTCAAATAACAAAGGGAAGGATGACACCCTTGCCTGGCTCCTCTGTTCAGACACAATGTATCAGAGAGGAACCCTTCCCTTTAATTTTTGACTCAGATCCATCATATAGCCTCCTCATTAACCTTATTATTGTATCAGGGAATGCAAATGCTTCCATTTCCCTACTCATAAAATCCCAGCTTACTCCATTGAATGCTTTCTTTGCCTCAAGGCTGACCAATAAGAACAGTATTTTTTTATATTTTGCTTCCCTTTGAGTCATTGTTATATTAATTTGTGTTTTTTTCTTGATTTCCGCATTCCTCTGGTTTATATAAATTTTCATATAATTTCTGAAATATCTCTAACACCTCTACAGGATCGCCAGTTATTTTTCTTGAAATAAGCTCCATACGTTTGGCAACAACCCTTTCTACTTTCTATTGCCTAAGTCAGTATGCTAAAAGTTTTGTGCTATTGAGTTACTTAACAGCAATCTTTCCAAACTGATGCATATTATCCAGATACTACCTTATTGTTTCTATCACTCTACAGTTGTACCTCTTCTTGTTCAGTCAGATTACCCTTATTCTGCAATACTTTAACCTTTGTCATTTATTTCTACCCTATTTTTTAAACTCCACTTTCATTTTATCCCACTCATTAGCTATAACTTCTGAAGAAATGTCTGTTTTCCCTACTAACTCTCAAATAATTTCCATAAATTCTTCTCTTTTAACAGGTAGGAAAATATAACAAAAGAGGGTAGATATTTGAAGAAATTTATGAAAATATTTGGTATGGAAGACATGAATTAAGTTTTAGGAACTCAGTGAGAATTTACATATTATTCCCTAATGTACAATAAGGTGGAAAGCACCAGTGTCTCATTGTTACTTTATTACCCTGCATTTTTATTTTAGTTCTATTGGTGCATAATCTGAAAAAGTTATTGAATGTGTTTTAAAGCTTTCAATGAAATGCACATGTTTCTATAAAATATAATTTCTGTCAAGACTAGCCCAGTTATTGTACCTTGGGGAATAATATGTAAATTCTCTCTGAGTTCTTACTACTGAATTCACATCTTTCTTACAAAATGTTTTCATAAATTTCCTCAGAAATCTACCCTCTTTTGTTATATTTCCCTTATAGGTCCTCCAGATATATCCTCACCCTTGCAAATCAAGTTTGAGGACCCACCTATAAGTAATATTCCCATTGAAGGCTGACTATTTCTCCCCACTTTTAAGCTCTATAATACCAGTTTTTGTTGGAATATGAATACATGTCAGCATAATCCTCTTCTCTTTTCAGTAGCACCTTACTACCACAATTCTACCATTACTATCTTTCCCCCTCTTCTACCACTATTGGGACACCTTTAGCAATTAGTACTGTCCCTAATATTCTGCTGAATATACATCCTGAAATCCTTTCTTTATCAAATTCACATGCTTACTTCATTCCAAATGTGTCTCCTATAGCATTGCTATTTGTGCTCTGGATTTCTTAATATAATTCAGTACTCCTACCTTTTTGTCTATACCTGTAAGGTTATTCACATTCCACAATAATATGTTTAATGTACCCATTATGATAAGAAGTTATTATTCCAAATTATTTATTGTATATGATAGCTTTGTTCAATGTCTATTTTCAGTTTTTGTGTTACATGAACCCACTAATGTTTGTTCTCTCCATTTGAACATATGTCACATTTTACAAGACTGTTTGCTTTAATGAAAACCCTCAAACAAAAAACTAAACTTATCCCAGAATATCCCATAACCTAGCAACTTAAAACAAGCACACAAAACATACTATGTACATCCTAAAATAATGAAGTTTAACCCTCCTGATAGGATCAATTGTCCCAAATCAACAGCTGTACTCACATGTATTAACTAACCTGAAATTAAGGTTATCCATGCTAAGCTGCATGTTACAGCATGTACTCCTACTTACACTAATCACTGTCTGTTCTTGTCTTATCTTTATTCCCCTCCCATATGTGAATTAACAATGGGTATGTTTTCAGAAAAAAAAAATAGCCTTAAGAAAAAGTGCACAGACCATCTTTAAATATATCTAAATTATACACTGTGCTGGTAAATTCATTAAAGCATTTAGTTACCAGAAAGGCTGCTATGTATTATTCCCTTCAAATAATTTCAGATATTATTTTTTACTAAGCTGCTTGCCCTTGTACCTTTTAATTTTACATATCTCTCAGTAAACAATGTCCAGATCACTCAGTTTATTGCCTTCACCTTTAGTCAGCTTTTTTCCAAGGAAACATAAGAACAGAATATATACCTGCTCTCATCTGTGGACTTCTCAGCTAACACTAATTTATTTGGTTAAAGGAAAATATTAATTGCATTGTGGTCTCATTTTTAAACCCCCTTGCTTACACAAAAACTTGACATTAGATTAAGCCAAAAACATTAATCCGGACATTAACCTATACAAAAGTACAAGACATTTCAATTGTACATATATTATAAATCAGTTAATGTTTGTACCCCATCCCCATCCCAACAGCCCAAGATTATAACATATTAACTTAAATGTGCTTTTGTGCAGCCTTTCTTCCTGTTTTACACTGTAATGCCTACATTTCCCAAAACTAAAAAAGAGATAAAAAAACACTTACTTTAGTATCTTTTTCACATATAACAATCACTGAAAATGCTTTATTACATAACATGCAATTTATATCATGAAATAGTTACAGTTACTTTTTCTTTTTTTCATTTATTCCTGTTAGTGTCCTTCCAAACACTAATGACATGAAATTAGGTATTTGGCTGTTAGTCTCCTAGCAAGGTTAAAAAAGTCAACAAAAATCCAGTTTTTCTCAGCCACTTTTTCTTGTAAAACCATGTTTTACAACTGTGATTGATGCTTTATATTCTGACATTTATTCACTGATTTCTGTGTTGCTCGTCTTCTTCCTGTTCATATCCATCTTCCAAACCCATTCACTGGTTCAAGTCCAAAGTGCTCTTGATCATTCTAGTCAACTCCTATACTTTTTACTATCTCTCAAGCATTTTTCTTTGGAACATTGGAAAAAGTTTCACTGGCAAAGTTATGTATGAGCTATATTATCAAAAGAGTGAGAAACAGAGACCCTTCTGTTTGATGGCTTACTTTTTGTTACGCAAACTTTTGTATTCCCCTTTAGCCTGTTCTGCATCAAAAAATTACTTTATTTATCCAACAAAAATATTTTGAAGACAGCTGAATACAGCAGAATTTCACACCAGCCTCTTGACATTTTCTGATTGCTGGTATAAATTTGCATCTCTTCTGCTTGGTGTACAGTGAATAATCATTTTCTACAAACACTGTACTGTCCCCAATTTTTAATACTTTGCCCTTCTTCTACAGTTTTGTCAAGATCAACTCTTTCTGCTGGTATGATTATATCTTTACTAATACTGGTCTTGGCTGCTTTCTCATGGCCAACTTTGGAGCATATACATGATGTGCCCTTTCAGTTAACAAATCATACTGTGGAATACTAGTCAAGTTACTTATTTGTGATTTCATAAACTTAATACAGCCTATTCCTTCCAGTTTCTCTGGTACAGCAAAAACAAATCTTAGGTATTCTCTACATGCTCTGTCCTCTAATGCTACCATTTTTAATCAGCTTTTCTTGAGCAGTCTCATACACAACCAGACTTTTCTTCATTTAATTCTCTGAGTTTTGTAGTTTTATCCGTTCATCTGAAGAGCTATTTAAAGTTTCTTCTAATTTCCAGCCTTTTGTTATTTGAGTTGATATCCTCCTTCAATGTTTCATTTATTTTATCAGCTCTAAGCACATTTGACTTATTTTTTCCTCTAACTTTCTGGAAGTCATCTCTTGTACCAAAGCTGGAGCTTGAACTGCTTTTGCTGAACAGCTGCATGATTCCTCCCAGTCAGTATTTTCTCTTCACCTTTTCTAGCTGAAATTTTCATGGTCTCTAACTTTCTTCTTTGTTGGCATCCAGGCAGTGTACTCCCTAGCCAGTAACTGAATTTTACTAAAACAGGCAGAATTACTGGACTTTAGCTATCATTTTTTTTCCACACTGGGAGAGCTGAAATTAAGCTATTGATCAGTTTGCGGCCATCTTGCAAAGCCTTATATTGTCTCTTTGTCTGCTTAGGAAGAGGGAGAACAGGGTCTCAGGAAACATCAGGTAAGACTAGCACTATGACCATGGTGGGTTGTTGGTAAACAACAGCATCATTTAGTTATCATAAAAATCTGTATTCTATCTTTGTTGTGGGGAAGGGAGGCCATTGCCAAAAAGAAACACAACCTAAGACATAGCCAAAGTCAATTCTGCAATGGTCAGATGGGAGCAGTCCTTGCCTGGGCAGTCCACTCCATTTGGGGTCATAAGTGGAAAACCTTTTCAGGTAACCTTGACCACAGTATAGCTGTTTTGGGAAGGGGGAAAGATGTATGCAGGGGGCTGTGTTTGAAGACATTCCTGCTGATGTCCTAATAGGAAATGACTTAGATAAAGCAGTAGTTTGTGTGCACAAGACAGCTGGAGCTAGAAATATGGCTACCCCAGAGTATGATTACTGATTCATTGGAAGGTCTGACAAACGAGGTAGCAGTAGAGACAGTCTAATGCCACATTGATGGCCAAGCAGTCCATTGTTGTAACTGAATAGCATCATTTTCATGACAAATACTTCCCAGTCATGACTAACACAATATTTTTTCATCATCAAACATTTGGCTTATGGCTCCCAGATCTATTCTGTGGTCTCTGCTTGCCCCCAAAAACTCCATCTTCAGGTCTGCTATGATAAATACTGGGTACACCCAGAATGCAGTCTTCAGCTCACTGAAACCCCTAGCTGACTTGCTAAGTTCAGTTCACATAGATAGAACACTGTGTCATTGCCATGCAAATATGAGTGCAGCTACAAGGGTTGCAAAATGTTGGCTGGACCACCAATGGCATTAAGCCAGGATGTTGTATACCTGGGTCTTGTCTACCACTTTTGGCTAGCACTGGATGGTTTCCACCATTCCTACCTATGGATTTGCAAGATCCCTGCACAAAGCTTACTGCAAATACCAGGTGTTTCCCAGGCTAATGATTCACTTGTCTAGAAAGACCATAACCTCAGATTTTATAGAGTCAAGTATCCCTTTCTCTTTGGGTAGATATGATGCCTCATTTACACTATGGATGTGCACATCATCTAGCAACATCACTGTGTATCAGTTAAGTGTCAAGAACAGATTGTCCAGTGGTATGGTGCGTGGGCCCCATGTAAACAAAAGGGCAGATATGTGTACTTTGAAGCCCTTCTCATCTTAAGAAAGCTTTTTTTTATGTGCTCTGTGTGATGCACATACCAGTGTTGGTTTATCATATCTTAGATGGTGGGGTAAGGTGTATCAAAACCTTTCATCCAGCACATCTGTACGAATGATGGTATGAATACTAAATGCATAAAAAGGAGGAAAGCTTTTTGAATTAACTGCAACATCCTTTGGAGTCTTCAGGTTTGGGCAACACAGTGGAATTACTCAACTCAGTATCAGAGTTTTCTATGGATTTGAGATCACCCATTTTTTGACTTCCATAGATTTATATGCCCACATTGCTTTAGGAATCCTATGCAGACTGAGCTGCACTCCCTTCCTTAGTTCTTTTGCTGCTTTTACTTACTAGGTTAAGTTCACTAGACTAGCCTTACACAGAATCTCACAGGGTTCCTGCCAGGAAGCCAGAATTTTTTTTTGTATTACATATCAGTGGCATTACTTGCTCATCTGAGCAAATACACCCAATTCCAACATCTTTACTGTAAACATGGGATTGATGCCTCCTATATTCTGACATTTATTCACTGATTTCTGTGTTAACACTCCAGTTGGAGGATTTTTCCTGTTCATATCCATCTTCCAAACCCATTCACTGGTTCAAGTCCAAACCCAGTGGTTCTCTTGATCATGCTACCTAATTAGTATAACACTTTTAATTAACTCTCAAGCTATTAATTCTTTGGAAATTGGAAAAACACTCAAATATGTTATGTATGAGCTATATTATCAAAAGAGTGAGAAACAGAGACCCTTCTGTTTGATGGCATATAAGTACTTATAAAAACATGTTATATGTAATTAAAAACAATTCATACAAAGTAGGTAACCAATGCTGAAATATACAAAAACCCAAAATAAATATATAATAAGTTATCCTAAAATACGTTTCAATTTATGAATAGGTACCATACTGATACTTTCATTGATACCTGGGTAGTTAAGGGCATCCAAACATAGTTGCCATTTTAACTCACTGATTGCTGGTATATCTAACACATTTTTGCATCTCTTTTGATATGCTGTATAACAGTGAACCTAATCATTGTGGTCAGAATATGTTGTTAACTGTCTGGCTAGAGTTTTAATACTTTGCCCTTCTTCTACAGTTTTGTCAAGATCAACTCTTTCTGCTGGTATGATTATATCTTTACTAATACTGGTCTTGGCTGCTTTCTCATGGCCAACTTTGGAGCATATACATGATGTGCCCTTTCAGTTAACAAATCATACCATTTTGGGGCACTATGATTGTTACACACAGAATGTAGTATATATTGCTCAGTGTCAGAAATGTCCTGTTTTTTTCAAGAAGTTTTACTTTGGTAGTGTGCATCTTAACATATTTGATTGTTTTTAATTTCAATTGCATTAACAGCAGTTTGTAGTTAATTAAACTGTGTGTTATACTAATTAGGTAGCATATTTAAGTGAACCATTGGGGTTTGTTCATTGTTCTGAAGAAGTCGATTTGTAAGGATGAAACCCGGGTTAACCAAGTTATCTTGATTTAATTCTATGTGCTTTTACTGCCAATAAATACGTTTGGACATCCATTTCATCAGTTTTTTAATTGGTTTGTGGAATAGTTCATTGTTGATAATATCAGCACACTTCAAGGATGCAAACGAGTGTCGCTATTAAAAATATATAATACATAGTTCATAGAGACACCAGCAAGAGCAATCTGGAGAATACATGTAGAGGATGGACATAAAAAAAATAATATAATGAAAAAGACATTATTAGAGGTGAATGAATGTCAAGAATGTATCTGATGTTATGCCTTGTTATTGTAAATGAAAGTGAGAAGGAAAAGACAAGACAGGTAAGGGATTAGTGAGGAAGGAGTAAAAAATGAGAAGAAGAGGATCAGAGAGGAAATATATAGGGAAGAAGGAAAGAGGATCCGGAGGACATAAAAGAATGTTAAGAGCAATAAGAAAGGAGAGAGTACTGAACAGATTCCTTAATAACCATGTCTAACTATATACATATATACAAAGAAGAAAGCCTGTCTTTGACGTATTTAAAGCTCATTTAAGGAATAAGATGACACTGATGAATGTCGGGGTAACATGGACTTGTTAGTTTGTGTCAGTGTTGCAAGTGTACAGAATTCTTTGCAACATTAGATAATAGTGCTGTAACTTGCAAATTCTTGTGGCATATTGGCCACTGGTGACTTTGAAGACCCTGGAACTTCTCACATTGCATATAATGCATAATGTAATAAAAAGGCATCAGTACTTCCTACTCTGGTCTCCCACCTTGTACAGCACTGCTTTTAATGGTTTATTGAATCTTTCAGTTAGGATTTATGCCTACGGATGATAAACTGGAGTTTTTAAATATTTGTCATGCAACACCTGATGAAGTAGTCAGAACTTTTGACATAAGGAGAGTATCCTGGCTATGACATTTCTTTCAGTAAATCAACCTTACTAAACCAAAGGAAAAAAAAAACATTCAGGTGTAACAAGTCTGTTATCATGGACAATGGCACTGAGGGCCCCATATATCAACACTCTGGACAATAGGCATGGCACCTTTCTTAAAGCTGCATAGGTCACATAGAAAAAAATCTATTCATTATTTTTATGCCAGTGTTCTCATCTCTTAAATGTACACAATGTATGTGGTAGTGGGCAAGTTTTAGAACTATGTTCTTTTAAGGATGGGATGGAAAGATGTGCCTTCCCACCTCCCCCATTGTTGATCTCCCACATAATTGAAATTATCACTTTGAATCTAAAGAAAAAATAAAGGCTTTTCGAGTGATCTAAAATGTTGTGACTTACAAAGGGTGTGGTCTTCCTACTGAGCCTCTGCAATCTGACTGGTTATTTCAGTTCTACTAATATAATGGCTCCTCCTCTAGGAATTTTTTATTTGTGGGGTGAACTTCATCCTACACAAGATGTCTTTTTTAGCCTTCCAAATACTACAAAAAATCCCGAAATACACAATTTCACTTCTAGCAAAGAGGCCTATGAACTTTTTCTTCAGCTATGTTAGAAAACTAAGAAATAATACTCTGTGTTGTTTTAAACTCCATCACAATGCCACCTCTTATTTTAATTCAATAGATATTGTTAATATCCTTGCAAACAAATTTAGTGTCAACTTCATCCCTGAGACTTCTATCCAAAGACCTGAAACACCTGAATCCCTTATTCCCAAATTATCTCTAGAGATCATTTACTAAAAGTGCTAACCAAAACCAAAAATACTTCCTACATGGGACCTGACAATATACTTGGTTGCTTAATTAATTGTGCTAAACATGCCCTTGCAGATCCACACATTAAACTACTTAACCAAAGTGTTTCATCCCTGATCTGTTGCACATGGCAGTTGTGATAGCCCCTCATTAGGATGATGATACACCATCCCAAGGTAATTATACCTGTCATCCATGCCTCATCTGCAAAGGCATGGAATGTATTATTAGTGACCTCATAAACTAAAATATCAAGAATATTATTAGACATGACCCTCAACAGTCTGAATTTCTGAAGGGAAGATCCTAGCTAATGAATATGGTAAACTTCTTCAGAATTGTTACTGAGACTGCAGACACTGATCATGTGGTATCCATGGCATGTCTTGATCTAGCCAAGGCCTTCAACACCATTTCCTATGCTGTCAGCATATAGGCACTAAATTCTTTAAATATCTACACATAATTGGTAAGGTGCAGGATGGATATGGAACACAGTGGATAGCACTGTCACCTCATAGCAAGAGGTTCTCCCATTCATTTCTTGGCTGGAGTGTCTTCTGCATTGACTCTTTATGTCCTGCTTGTGTTCACATGTTATTTTTCTGCGTAATACAGTTTCCTCCCATATTTTAAAGACATGGAGTAGGTGGCCTGAACACTCTGAATTGGGCATAGGTGTGTTTGTATGTGTCTGTGTGTGTGGTATAGAAGAGCAACTACAACCGGGCTAGCCATCCAGCAGTGTAAACCTTGGCTCTAGATGATTGTTACTGTTGAAGAGATACCCTGATCCCATGTGCAAAATTGGGAAAAAGGTGTGATGGATGGATGTAGTAAGATGGATAGCAAATTGGCTGAAAGACAAAACCCACACTATGTGAGTTGCAGGGGCCTCATCAGAAGGTATGAAAATGACCAGAAGTTTCCTCAGGCTCAGTACCAGTGCCTCCACTTTTTGGCTTTTACTTGAATCAATGCAGAGAGCCATGACCACTGGCTAATTAAGTGAGCAGATGACTGTAAACTGGGGATTGTTGATAAGTCAGCCTTCAAGACCCAAACCCTCCAGAAAGTACTCATCTGAGTAAACTCATGGTGCACTGAAAATGAGGTCAAAAGTAATGCTAGAAAGTGTTGGCTATCATCACTTTTGGAAGACAACCATTCCTATCATCATACTGTGTTGGACAAAAGACCAATACAAAATGAAAATATAGTCATGGACTGAGGTACCTGGATTGATAATTCTGTCTCTCTCTATCTCTCATTCTCTTGATCATCATGTGTCAATAGTTGTCAGGAAATCATTTTATTTAGTGCATTTCCAAAGGAGTATCATCAATTTCTAAAGAGATAATCACTCCCTTATAATTATCATTAATTAGCCCAATTACTGAGTTCAATGCCTCTTTTAGGATATATCTCACTAATCATATCAAACAATTAGAAAGACTACAAAGATTCTTAAGCAAAAAAGGACACAGTCCCAAAGTTACCAAGATATCTAGAAAGGCTGAAAGCTCTTTCCCTTTATTCATGTTTTATGGATGTTTGAGCAGACAGTTCTGTGTTGCTTTTCATGCCATTAGAGACCCAGCTATCCTGGACCTCCTCTATCTCAGTAAGTCCAATGATTCCACAAATATTTTCACAAGGGACGTAAATTAGCAGCTAAATAGGACATGGTGGTGGGAAGGGTTTATAACACAATTCCTCCCTAATGTCTGGAATAAACTTTCCCTGCTCATTGCCTTCCTTTAAATATAACCTAGATGACTGGGTGGGCATCCAAAAACTAATTTCAGTAATGACTAACATGGTTCTCCAAGAGAAAGGAAGTCCAGCCTGAAGGAGGGTACTGGCAAAACTTGAATGGTCATAAGATTCAATAACCTTGGAATATCTATGAATCTTTTCAGGCTGCTTTGCACAGGTTCATTTGGCAATGGATATTTTTTTATAAATGTACCACTTACTAATAACAAAACACCTTAGAACCTGAGGCCTTGCTTCCATTTTTAGAAACTTATTTTCCCTTATTTTCTTTCCCCTCTTAGGGGAAATAGTCTTTCTTGCTACTGGCAGTCACTTTCAGAGTTAACAATTTCTGAGAAGCCAGATATCCAATGGCCACAGTTATACTAACAAAGGGATTAATCTCTGCAGTTACCTTTTGGAAACTCTGTCACAACCATTTATGAAGGCTAGTGGGTATTTTTTTAAGTGGGTATCAATCAATCACCAAAGCTCCCACTATACAGTAATATACATTGGTCTCTCGTTATAGACATTTCTTGATGGATGAATGAAATTAAATAGTTTGGATATTGTGTGAATCTTTGGGGAAAAATTCTAACTATGATACCACTGATCTCTGACTATTACTATTAGCCAAGCTGTCAGATAAGTTCAGCTTTTAAATTGTCATTATTGTTGGCCTGTGCGTACACTACTCTGAAGTACCCTGTGCTTCTCCAAGAAGAACAAGGTTCAAAAGACAATCACCACCATTCAATGGCCATCTTTTTTTCTTTTTGCAATTCCTAATATTTACAAAGACAGAAAAATGCTTCCATGCCATCTGTTGCCATCATCTTCTGAAGAAACTAATAGTCTGAGATGTTGTTTGATTTGTGACAGTTTACACATTGCTACATTGAGTATAGCATAACTCAGATTTCACCTGCAGTAATGTTATATATCAGATAAGAGCATCAGTGTTCCCTTTTTGGGCCTTTGTCATTTTTGTTAAGTTTGGCCATGTGTGGTTACAAGTAGATGGAGTTTTTATTGAATTTGGTCCTACTGACTAAAAGCTTCTGTTGTATGCTACTGTTTTTTCTCAGTGTTTTAAGAATTTATTCCACTTTTTTATTGAAGTGTCACACTCACAGATTTTCCATTACGTGCTTATAGCTCCATTCTCCACCAGTGTGACAAAGATGGACTGTGCTCAGGCTTTTAGCACACTTACATGCTCATTCTCCTACAGTGTGAAGTTGCATAACAAAAGCTTTTGTTTAGGTAAAGGCATTCTCGCTTTAATAGTTCCATCTAAATTAATTGAAAAATACTCAACAGTATAAATCAATATCAAGCTTTTAGCAGACATGATTGTCTTTTCCTTGAAGTTAAACATTCATTTGTTTTATGACACACACATGTTGCCATTTTAAACATTGTGGAGAAACCAGATATTTTTCTGCAAGCAGTGAGGAACAGATTCAGAATCAGTTGAGGATAGGGTGTCAGACCATCACAATGCACATACCTAGTGATAATTTATTGAATCATGATTTAACTATCAACGTATCTTTGGGATTTTGAAGGAAACTAGGGACATCATTGAAAACCCATGTTGCCTCTGGGAGGTCATGCAGACACTTTATCCCAGCTGAGAACCAAACAGGAAAATCAGCAGCAATCCTAACTACTGCACGATTAAGTCACTCTTGGCATAAAAAAGAAAGAGATGAAACACCACATTTTGCCTCAATCTAGCATAATTGTCTTTCTAGGGAATATCACACTTTTCTTGCTTTATGTTTTATAGCACTTTCATATCTTCTCTTTCCATTCCACTCCTGTGCAGGTACAGTCAGTCCAGAAATCTCTTCTGTAGTAACACTATCAAGAAATTCCACTGATGATCAAAAACATTCTGTTAAAAATTATTTTTAAAAGCAAAGCAAGTCAAAAAGATCAATGTAGATGC
The DNA here is from genome assembly GCF_019279795.1 of Protopterus annectens. Classification (NCBI taxonomy): domain Eukaryota; kingdom Metazoa; phylum Chordata; order Ceratodontiformes; family Protopteridae; genus Protopterus; species Protopterus annectens. The sequence goes on from NC_056725.1 coordinate 1,229,332,365, forward strand.
AATTAGTCAACCTGCCATCCAGCATTTTTAGCACTGAAAATCCTATATGTATGGATCATGACATTCCCTAAAATTGGGGAAAATCTTTCATTTACTCAAATTTTGCTCCTTTCTCTTGTTGGTGTGGCCATGGGATTAGTTACATTAAGTAAAGAGGTGGGTTACAAGGCCTCTCCACAAAAAATATTTAAAATTAGTGCTATTTTGAGTTTGACTAAAAGTGATATTTTCAAATACACAAACACAGCCACACACAACACACCCAACTGATAATCATTGTGTAAGTATGCACGTGTGTGTGTGTGTGTGTGTGTGTGTGTGTGTGTGTGTGTGTGTGTGTGTGTGTGGTCTTCATGTGTATGTTTGCTTTTATGTGTGTTAATTTAGTATGCAACGTTCATTTTAAATATTTATAGAACAGATGCAAAGCTTACATAATTCAGCTCCCTGTTCATTACCCCCATTAGAGGCAAGCCCTGCCCCCAATATGCACATATTCTTAAAGAAACCATTGTGTAGGATGTTTCTATAATGATAATTGTATATTTAAGAAACTCCTGTATATTTGCTTGGAATAAAATTTTCTGTGCTACACCTTTCTTCCTTTTTCCAGCTTCCATGCCAATTACTGTTTAATTTTGCTGACTCTTCAGTAACCTGACTCCACCTTCCTTAAAACAGATAGCTCTCAAATGTCCCATGCATTTGACTCAAACTTTAGCTCTGTCCCTCTTAATCCCTCCTAAAACTGGTAAATTATGGAGAAAATGTGGTGTATAACGTTTAACAAATAATGCCAATAATTAGAGTTACAGACTTCTTTTACTTCAGAAAGTGTATATTAATTCACATTCTCTTATAATGTCAGTGCCTCACATTAAATGTACTAGTATTTTGAGTGTCCCTGATTGCCCTGATTATTTCTGGATGTGTCCCGGATTCTGTCAAGATTTGTCCCTGACTGATTGAGAGCTATGATTTTCTAAATAAAACCAACCATGTTTAAAGAACGTGCATTCTTTTAAGGACTAACAATTAAAAACATTAGATTTCAAACTAAAAACAGGGAATAACTGCTCAGTCTGTGCAGAGTCTGAAGCTGCACTTTGATGTCTTTGTGTTTGTTATCAGGAAGACCAACAGCATGCTGTCCCATATGAAGAGGCTTCACTGGAATTCTGAATGTATACTCACTTACATCACCCCCTCACCTTCTCAAGAAGCTGCGGATGATGTTGACATCTGAATCATACTTCTCAAGTGTACCTCATTATGAGGAAGGTACCTCATTTGGGGGTCTTAAAAAGTTAATGTTCCTCAAAGTTCCACATTTAAAGGGTCTGTCACATATTTAGTATTAGGAATTTTTTAACTGATATCCATGGTAAATAGAAATGAATCATACTGATTCCTTAAAAGATCGTTTTAATAAGTAAAATCAGCATGTTTTAACCATCCTGTGACCTTCCCAGATGAAGTTGTTAGCAAGCCATTAGTATGTGTTCCACATTTTGCCCATTTGTTCCACATTATGAGGTCTAGTGTTCCTCATTTTGGAGATGGAAGGTTGAGAGCTATGATCTGAATAAATGATTCATTGCCCAGATGAGAACATGCATACCATGGTGAATTATGAAATAAACTATGTGCTCATAGAAGTGTCAAAGCTTTATCCAATTCAAAAGTTGTCTAATTGTCTTGAGTTTGTTGACTGTACATTTGGCTAATTTTTTAAATATATTTTTATCCTGTGTCTTATTTTTCTGTCATCTTGCATCAGTAACATGAAATAATTGCTGCCTGTATTATGAGTGCTGGGACTACTATACTTCAGGATTTGAATGTTTTACTTTTACCAAGTTCTGGATTTGTAAGTTCATAATTTGTTTGTTCTGATGAGAGAATTTTGATTTGGCATGTTTTATGTTGGGTGGTTTCCCAACAATCAGTTTGAAAAAAGCATTACATTCACAAAGTGCAATTACAATCATCGTGATGTGCTTTAAAAGCTAGAATTTTTAATATTTACAGACTGTGAAGGGAACTGAGACAGAGTAAGCAAGGAAAAAGGAAACTATTATGAGGAATAGTGGAATAAATTAACTGTTTCACCACAAAGTGCAGTAACACTTAACTGATTTATTACCATTTGCTGCTTCTAAAGTTGGCATAAAAGGTATCATTTCCATGTCATTTTCATGTACTTTAAATAAATCTACCAAATTATGACTGCACAAAATGATCAAAACTGCAACATCTCTAAAGCACAGTCTTTTCTCTCTCTCACACACACACACACACACACACACACACACACACACACACACACACACACACACACACACACACACACACACACACACACACACACACGTATACTCCCACACACACACATGTATACTCCCACACACACCAGGCATCATGGGAGAGCTTGCCTTCAATGTGAATGCAGGATTGAAAATGTACATATCTATCTATCTATCTATCTATCTATCTATCTGTCTATCTATCTATCTATATTTATATAGCTATATATATATATTTTTTATTTTGAGGTGTTTTTTTTCCATTCCTGATATATACAGACACATAACAGAAAATGCTGTTCTCCTTAAAAAACTGAACATAACCTAACCCATTACTAATTAGCATCTCACTAAACAAAATTCTTATTAGCTACTGACTCTTCCTATATGCAGTGTTAAATATTAATTGAAGCTTGAAAAGCAAATTCTAACTGTGACCAAATAAAATATCATGGCTCTACAAAATCCATTAAAAAGCAGTAATACTTGAAATTAATAACTGATGAATTAACTGTAAAGTCCACACCCACAAGTAATGACTGTCAGGGCTATAATACTTTTAATGTTTGGAACATAGATATAAAACTCTTCTATTTAGACCCTAAATAGTTATTTACAGGATCTCTAGAAAGGTTATGTTTCTGCACTTTGATGAGGAGGAAGTTTCCTCTGCATTTACCTCATTCACTTTGAGAGCTTTTTCACTCATTGATCTGCACAACAATGAACATAATAGCCAGTGTATGCTATTGGGCATAACCACAACAATGCCTTTCTAGGATACCACAACAGCATCTAAGCATCTCCATCATTCAGGCATTTGGAGATTATAACAGTAGTCTCTTTACTAGGAGAATAAAAGAACGTTTGGATTCATAACTGGCCAAAAGATTGTCCAGTCTGTAGAAATAGCTTGAAGGGTGTGGGTACTGGGCAAAGCTGAGGGGTTGGACTGGATCATTGCCAAGGAAATGGACTGTTGTATGGTTAAACGGTAGGCAGAGCTGATGTAGACATTAGAGGAATGTGAATCCAAGACTGCTTTATTGGAGACTGCTATAAATGTTCATTCAGCTTAGGTTCTGGAATGGGCAGTTAATGGACTTAGAGAGTCCTCCTGCAGGAACAGTGTACGTCTGGTCAGCCAGAAGGAGAGCTTGCAATATGGCAATCTTTGCAACTTTTTAGCAGCTCTGAAAAATTCCATGAACCTTTTTCCATTCTGCCTGATTAATACAGAGTGGGCCCATGGTGCATTAAGGTCTCCAAGAGAATCTCCTGATAGGCCCAAGCAGAATATCTTTAGGCTGTTAAACAAGTGGGGATATATTAAAGCTGTTAAGGCTTGCAAAAGAAGAGAAACATTTTACTGAATGGCTGCCGGGTTAAACTGTTTCAAGACTTTACCTTAAATGCACATAGAGTCAGCAGAACTTTTATTTCTGTTTGTTCCATCTGCTCTAAGAATGGGACTTTCATCGTGGTTTGGTTACCCTGTTACCCTGCATATAAGATGGAAAGGGGCAAATAAACCCATCACTGACACTGACTCTGTTCTGCAGTTTTGTCTGGATGACTAAATGCATGAGTCTTTAGTAAATGACTCCCTAACGGTTCAAGGGAGAGGTTTTCTTAAGAAAGCAAGAGTGACCATGATTATTGGATGTTCTAGGAAAATGACTGGCCTTAGTAAGTTTGCTGCCATACCATAGAATAAAGCTAATTTGGTCAGCCTTACTGCAGAAGATTTAAAAGAGAATACAGACTTTGACAAGTCTCCATTTAAATGGAAAACCTTAGTGAAGCAGTTCCCAGGAGATTTCACTAGGGAAAATAGGTTTCACCTCTTGCAGAAGTCTGATATGGGTAAAGGAATGGCTGATGACAGTAATAAGCCAGGGAAGTTGAAGCTTGGTAATAAAGGGTGTCTTTTCTTTTCTACACCACCACAGCCAACTTTGACAGCTAACATTATGAACATCAAATCCTGTTGGGTGTGTAGGGTTTGTTAGACATTTGATAGATCCAGCAGGTTGCAACTCACATTTTACACTGGCAGCTGATCATTAGTCATTATTTTTGTTTGACTAATTGGTGTTGTATACACCATCAGACAGCACTGGGTAAAAACAAATCTATTTCTACCACTTTACACTGTTTCTTTTGTTTGTTTTCCCCCCTGAAAACAGCTGAATGTTTATATTACATGCTGTTTACTTGTTACTTGTTATGGTGCTGTTCTGCTGTTTAGATACTGTATGAGGTCTTACTTCACCTTCACAGCACAGACACTTTAGAATAGATATAATTATATGTCAAGAATGTAATGTTGCTAAGAGGCATGCAAGATTGTTAAAGAGTATATGGGATGGTGATTTAATTTTTAGATTGAACTCTACTGCAAAAACAGGTATCCTCATGGGGTGAAATCTTTCTTGGGATGGGAAATGTATAGGAAATATGTGACTCAGATTGTTGTTGGACCCCTCATTGGGATATTCTTTTTAGGTATGTTCATGAGTGTAATATGGATGCCCCAGCTTTCTTAGTGGACAAGTGGCTGCATTGTGTAGTTTGTATTGCTCTGTGACCTTAGGAAGTGAAATTAATGTGGTCTTTGTTTCCATTTCTGACAGGTCCGACTCTGAGATACTAGGAGGTGGCTTTAATGTGGTCATGCTTTCCATCTGTGATAGAGCTAATCAAATCAGGAGAGGCATGTCATGGAGCAGAAGTTGCTACAAGAAGCTTGTTCTTGGTTGCCTGCTGTGAATGTCGGGCGCATTAAGCACTCTAATGAATACGAGTAAATGTTTATAGTGCCTAATGATACATCAGCCAGCAAAACTGATGATTTTCTAATTTCTAAATCTTTAACTGTGAGCCCAGTGAACCCAGAGCCACTCAGAGCTTTCTCCACTGACCACAAGGCAGTCAGATTCTAGGTGACTCTGAGAAATGAGGGTTGAGACAATTCAGAAGTGTCACTCACTATATGTTGACCAATTAGGGAGTCAGTTTACCTCCAGTGATACTTTAAGAATCTGTTAAACTTAAATTGATAGCAGTTTGCAACTGGGCTAAGGACATGATGTTGGCCAAATGGGACCAAGAGATTGGGGATTTGGAGGGGAAGGTGGCTGTAGTATGGCAACAATGTAAAGGTAGTACATTTAGAGATGGGAATGTGCTTAGAACTTATAAAAGGTTGCAGAAATCCCTTGGTAATCTGAGGAGGAATAAGGCACAACTTTATTTAGCAATGACCAAAATAAGGGCCTGGCCTGATGGTAACAGGCATGGTAAGTTTCTGTCCATAAGATCAAGGCTTGCAGGCGACAGATGCCCATACCAGGGAACAAGGAGACAGGCAAGCAGGCTCTAGTCACTGGAGAAATATGAATTAATGCAGAGTCAAGTCGCTTCTATGAGAAACTTTACTTAGAAGGTCCTTTGCCTGATGATTGGGAGAGTAAGATGAGAAAATTATTTGACAAAGTGAATCTTCCTAAATTTACATTGGAAAATGGAGTAGAGTTGTATCTCTAATTTCTCAAGGGGACCTGTGCGAGGTGATAAAGTGTATGCCTTATGGTAAAGCCTGTCGTCTGGATGGGCTAAATGTAGAACTGTATAAAAACCTTCTCCATCAAATTTTTCATGGAATGATGAAAATTTTCAGATCTTTCCAGACCTGCAGGATGATTAATCTCCTCTTGTACATCTACCATAATGGCTATCCCTAAACTCAGGAAAGATGCCTTAGTGGTTGCAAACCACTGCCTGGTTTCTCTTATTAATGTGTATATGTTAAAGTTATAGTAAATAAGATTAGATCCTCTGTAGACATTTATCTTTCCCACTCTGGGTGGGTTTGTACTAATTTGGAAAACTGAAGATCTCTTAAGGACAGTGCTAATTTATGTCAGGACTATAAGGGATAGTTAAACCTGCTCTGGGAGTTTTAGTTGACTTTGAGAAGATTTTCAGCTTGGTTAGAAAGTTCTTTATATGGTAAGATTTAGAGGAGATAGCCTTCCAGTCTTTGATTATCTTGCAATGATGTCCCCTGCCCAAGTATGTGTTTTAAGTAATGATTTATTGTCCAGTCCATTTAATTTGTACAAGGGCACTTGCTAGGGATGTCCATTTTCTCACTCTTTTTATTTATTGATTTTTTTTACTGTAGAATGCCTAAATAGGTTCTTTTAGTAGACTAGGTCCCGTTAGGGGTGATCCATGTGTGGGATAGAGGTAAGGGCTGTACTGTATAAGAATGACTGTTTAATCCTTACCCAGAAACCAAGAAAGGATCTCACTGAGATAGCTGGATTACTGAAAAGCTTTGCTGTTATTTCTGAGCAGTGTCTCAGCAATGCCATCACAGAGCTATTTGCGGCCAACTCCCAAACTAAAAGACTGATGGATAAGGGTCTAGATTTCCCCCTTTATATGGTCATGGTCTCATCCCAGATATTTAGGGTTATACTTTCATATTAATTTTATGATAATGTTGGACTTAAATCTAAGACCATTTTGGGATAAGATCTTTAGAGTGGTGCACACTTAGAAGAGGATGGGTCTCTGGGAGATTTGCTGCTGTTGAAATTCAGCAATTTTCTCAGACAGCATCATTACAGGTTCATGTTTTCCATCACGTTCTCACTTCTCTGTCTAATGCTTAGCAAAAGAAAATTAATTTTATTTTCCATCCAGTTTGTGAAGGGGGCAGATGCAGGTGGGTCTCCAGATATGTTTCAGCTACACCTATTGGCTTAACAGGAATAAGTATTCCAATCTGGGACAAGTATGCCAGAGCTTTAAACACTAAATCATTCACTAGCTTGCCCTCTGTATCTGCTTCGTCTCTAGGTGAGACTGAATGCAGTCCCTATCTGCAATAATTCTGGCATTTTAAGTCTCTCCCAAGACACCCGAAGTCCTGGAACACTATATACCACACATAACTGGCTTTATGATCATTGTACAGAGTTATTCCTAAAGAGAAACTTTGAAGTTTTACATTGCTGATGTCGGAAAATTCCTATTTTGAGGTGTAGGATGAGAAGAGTATTGAGTTATGTGGCTGTCAGATTTGATAATGGTGCACCTAGGGCAAAGGGACTTGGATTAGTATAAATCCTTATACGATTGGTAGAGTTTTTCTAAATTTGCCTTTTGGGCTTCCCACTAACCCAGAAATGGCTGTCCCTGTTGGAAAGTATGGAACCTGAGCCCAAATAGAAAAGGGGAATCACCAAACTATATATTGGAATATAAGATAGGATGAACGGGTCAATGTTCAGCTACAAATTTTAAAAAACACGAACCACAAATTATCAAACTGAAAACAGCAAATTGCAAAGGTAGCAAACACTGACAACTTCGAAAAAAACTGCATCGAATGGCCATAGTCGACCATCTACCTACTTAACTGAATAAACTACTGGAAATTTCAACAAGGCGTCTTAATTCCACCTACAGGGAGAGTATCGGAGGGAGATCCTAGATCTACTAGCTGAAGTAATTTTATCTGAACAGGACTGTGATGGGGAAAGGGGTATTTAGTCCAGGTAGTCCCACCCCCAGCAAAACCATTGCATCACTCTTTTGTTATGTGGTATTTCTTAAGAATTATTTTAGGCACCCTTAAAAATTTTTGCTTTGGAACTCAAAGATTTTATTGTTTTGGGACATCCACTCAAACCACGGCCTTACTAATCTAAACCTCAACCTCAACACCACCAGTTCCTGCAAGTACTATAACAGCCCAGATAACCCCTCTCCTTTAGTTACAAGCCATCCCCCCTCTAAGGCATCCTTTACTACTTATATAAAGACATTTTCCACCCAGTCCGGTTCCCTTTCACAGACATACCATTCTTCCACTCCATCAAACTCATGTCCAGCCAAAAAACTAAGTCTGGTAAAATTAAATCTTCATAGTATTTGTAATAAAATTACAAATCTATGAGCCTGGGTATCATTATATCCCCAGATATCCTAGCCATCACTTAAAAATGCCTTAAATCCAATATGAAAGATTCAGAAATACTACCTTCAGGCTATAATATTATGAGGACTGACTGACCCCACAAAAAAGGAGGTGGAGTCACCCTACTGCACCCCAGCTCTTATAAATCCTCCTCCTATTCCAAGTTCATCCCCAAATTTCACTCAGCCAAAATACCCATGACACTTTCAAAGCTAAACTGTAAAAAGATACTCTGCATTACTGTATTTTGCATACCCTCTGAAACAACATACCCATACTTGAAGAATTTCACACCTGAGTATCTAGTACTATTACTTATAAAAAATAATTCTGGATAATGTCAGTATTGACTGGTAAAATGTAACCTCTGATAGCCCCTCATCATGTGTTAATCTATTTGATCTGACTCAGCTAGTCACAACATGTACTAGATACAACAAAAGCAATACAAGCACAATTCTTAATTGGATTTTAGTCTCAGACCACGGTAAATATACTATCAGTGGAACCTATCCTGACTCCCTAAGTGACCATCTCCCTGCATACACTCATAGGCTTACCACTCATTACCCTAATACTCACCAACTTAAACCAACCAGGAATCTCACAACATTTAACAAAGTCTTATTCAACACTATCTTAAGGTCCTTCAGCTGGTCTGTACTAAAAACTCTATCACTAGATGATGCAGATACAACTTTTAATACCTTTTTTAAACACCCTAAATAACCTTAACCCTCTACGTATAAAAAGTGTAAAAGTAAAAAACTCCACCTGGCTATCCACACTTACCAAAAATGTTATGCGTACCACAGACAAGGCTTGGAGGAAGAGGATAAATAAAAAAAAGAACTTTCAGCAAGACAGGGAACTTTAATCAAGCTACAAAACAAACATACAATGACAAAAAATTTTATGACCAACTACAACTTCATAAAAATGATCCAAAAAATTCTGGTCCTCTATTCACACACTGCTGAATCCTGGCATAAAAAAATGATCCATATCCCTCTCAAACCCACTCCTCTCTCAAAATAGCAACTACATTTAATAAATACTTTATAGAGAGCATTGCTGCCCTCACCAACAGCACATCACCCTCCTCTACACAAACCCACAACATATTACCAACTGCCCCTCTACTACCACATTAACCTCAGAAAAATATAAATCCAAACAATCCTTAGCCACAAATGTTAACAACTTTACCTAAAAACCTGTAACAAGATCTACTATAAAAAAACACCATTTTAACCTTGCTCCACAACTGCCGACAACCTCCATCTGAATACCTGAAGATGGCAGCAGAAGCCATATCTTACCCAGTAGCTATTTTAATCAATAGAGCCATACAGAAATTTTATGTCCCAGCTATTTGGAAAAGAGTATATGTTACCCCACTGCACAAGGGAGAAAATAGTATAGAAGTCTTTAACCTTCGTCCCTTTGTAATTATCTCCCTTGTTTCAAAAATCCTAGAAAATGTATCCACATTCAACTTCTTCACCATCTCCTCTCAGAACAGCTCTTAACTGTAATCAAATATGGATTCTGCTCTGACCATAGTACAACCACTGCATTTCAGATAATATAAACAGGAAAAATGACTCTGCAAACTTATCTTTTCATTACTTCTGGATCTGTATAAAGCCTTTGATACTGTCTCACATAGCAAACCCCTTCAACAACCGCTATATCTTGGCCTATCCACTTATTCACTTCAGTGGTTTAAAAGTTACCTGTCTGATAGACAGCAAACTGTTAGATGGCAGCAGACCTTCTCTCCCTACCTTTCCATTACCACTGATGTACCTCAAGGCTCATTTCTTGGTCCACTTCTTTAACATTTTCAATAATGACCTCTATACATCTAAGCAAGAATCAATTATACAGTATGCTGATGATTTGACACTAATATGATCATCTGACACTCTGTCGCATCTTCCTAAAATCATACAAGAAGCATTCACCTTTCTTGAAAACTAGCTTCACAATATCCAATTATTACTCAACCTCAAAAAATATAACTGCTCCTATTACTATCCAAAACACATCTGAAGGACAAATCCAGCTTCAAAATCTTCTCACTTAGCAATAGAGAGAGAGAAATTGTATCCCATAAATAACTAGTGTGGCAACTGATGACAACCTCAGATTTGAACTCGACATTCTAAATAATATAAAAGGGTATATATTAGAACATCAAAATTTCAGAACTTTGAATGTTCTAATATCTACCCCTAATAAGCGAAAGCTGAAAATAGCGAAGTTTCAGAAAAACAAATTCTTTCCTAGGGAAAGAATTTGGTTGTCCGTTCCTATCGCTTCGCTATTTTCAGCACTGTGGTGGAAAGTTATGGGTCGGGTTCAGGTAAGTGTGCGATTGTGTGGATGTGAGGGTTAGGGCGGGTTAGGTAAGTGTGCGAATGTGTGGACGTGAAGGTTCGGGCGGGGTAGGTGAGGTTAGGGTTAGGGCGCGGGTGAGGTGTGTGTTCGATAGTGACGGACCTTAGGGTTAGGGTTTGAGTTAAGGTAAGTGGGTAGATAGTGGTGTATGTACAGTTTAGTGTAGGGTTATATGTAAGATTTTAGCTGTATGTCTGTGGATTGCTGTTTGTTTGGTGCGTTTGTGTTGTGTGTTATGTGTTTTGGAACAGCAAATTTTTTCCCTAGGAAAAAATTCGCTATTCTGAATTTTCGATTACTAGGGGTTGATATTAGAACATTTGAAATTCTGAAACTTCAATGTTCTAATATAGACCCATATAAAATACTCACCAGAAACTTGGAATGATTTATTGACATAAAAATTTGTTATAACTCTGATAAAAATCACACTAGCAACCACTTAGCTCCTTCCTTCATTCTTATATGGTGCCCCTTGTGATGAAAGGAGACACTGCCAGCCCAGCTAGGTGGAATTTTGTAAATAATTATATGTCATTGATGAATATCAAAATGATTTGTGTAAAATGCTTGTGTTACAAATGTATTAGAACTATATGTCATGTGTATTGAAAAGGGTAATTCCAAAAGGCTTGTGTTTAAAATGGATCCCTACCGGAATAGAACAGAAACGTACATGCACTATTGTAACTGTTTAAATGTATATATTTTAATAGTGGAAACTGGAATACAGGAGGTTAACTTCAGAAAAATAGCTGAAATGAAATTACTTTATGGCTATGCAATAAAAGATGGTATCTTTTAATTTCCATCGCAGCCACAGACACAGAGTCAGTGCTGAGAAGATTTCTGTATTGTCTTCGGCGTGAACTAATTACTAGTTTTGAACTGTGTAGGAATGTACTTGTTTTATGACTTCAAGCATCTGGCAAAGATCTGAGGTTTATGCATTTTCACAAGTAGATGCTAAATACTGCCAGATTCCAGCAGTGGGGGTTTCACCTGGCATAGAGTCAGATGACAAGCAATGATGTCATTCTACAAGCTATCCAAGCAGTAATATTTGAGATATTAACTTGAGAACTCTCTGAGAGTGAGAGTGCATTATGTCTTGGACCTGACGACAGCAGGAACCATTCACCACACACCTGCCTTGCTCTAATGAAGTAAGTTACTGGGGAATAGTAGAATTCTCTTAGATATAGTTAGGAATATAGCAAAGCTTAGTTTAGATATTTTTCTTTATTTATTTGAGACTGTCCTGCAATGTTGTTTTAAATATTTCCTGTGACTTTGAATTGTGATGTCGCCGTGATTATATACCGAGTATTTTCTTGTTCTTTTATTATTTATTATAAATATATTTAAAGCCTTTCATTGTGGCTGATCTGTCTAGAGATATTTTAGTTTTGAGAGTACTTGCATATTTATTTGGTGACACTTGTGGGCCACTCCTAATCGCCTTGCTCTTGGTCAAACTGCCATTTGTATTAATATTAATATTACACAGTAAGATTGGACACCCTTTGTTAAGGGCCTTAAAGTAGCTGATAAGGAGTCTGCTGGTGGCAGTGATAACTACCTTATAGTCTGGGCAAAATGGGGCATAGCTAATAAACCTGCACCAGCCTTTTCCAGGGGTGTGTGTGTGTGTGTGTGTGTGTGTGTGTGTGTGTGTGTGTGTGTGTGTGTGTGTGTGTGGGTGTGTATGTTTGTGTGTGCAAATCAAACCTCAAAGAGTGTGTGTGTCAGCTACTTGGGCAGGGACACAGAGCACTGGATGGACAGAGAGGGTGCTGTAGGTCTTGGCTTGACCACTCAGCTGAGAGCTCAGCTCTATAGCTGTGCCGGTAGAGAGTCTTATTGGGGATCTGGAAAAATACTTAGAAACCAGCCTGGACTGACTGTGGTCTCTGTGTGCTCTTAAGGGAAACAGCATTTGATGCAGAGAGCTGCATCTCAAAATACTGCGGGTGTACCTGTCATCCTCCCAGTGAATGTCCCTCACTGGTGCCAGTGATGAGGATTGAGGTTCCTTGATTACTGGTCTAGTGCTAGGGTGTCACACCGCTATTCTAATCAACTAGCAGGTATCTGTTAAAACTAAACTAGCAATATGCTGCAACAAATTTCTAAATTGGCTACCAATAAACAATAGTATACACATAACTGCAAGGCCCTTAAAAGTTTAAACTGGCTTGAACTACCCCACTACCTGGACTTTGTACAACTAGCTACTGCCCACAACATCATTTATAAACCCCATGCTCATCCTGCACTAAGCTCTATTCTTCATTTTTATCACTCAAACAGACCCTTTAATTCTAATGGTAGACATCTCACCATGTATAAACCACAAAACGCAATTGGAAATAGCCTTTACTGCTAATATGTTGCCAAACAATGGAATTCTATTCCACAGGCTATTAGAACTGTAACTTACCATCCTACCTTCTAGCATCTCCTGAAAGGCCATTTAAGTCATGGCTATGCTCATGTTACACCCCTGGTTAAACATCAGTCTTGTCTTCTTTTCTCCAACCGTATCTGTACAGTTTAAAAAAATGAAGTAGTGAGATAGTCTCCCAGTGAGATAGTCTCCCAGACACACTCCAATGGTATTCCCAGAATGATCGAAGGAAGCAGCAGAACAATAAAATCCTTTTATTAAGCGATAAAAACACAGATAAAATAACTGGTAAGCGCTTTCATTTAATAAAGTATTAAACTTCATCGGACACCATGTTCTTTACATCATAGGTTCATAGGTAGGTACTAGGCTATCGGCCCTGGGGCCTATACAAGCCCAGCCAAAAAGGTACCCTGGCTTTTGCCACCCAAGAAAATTATTTTCTTGTACCACTGTCGAGCAAAGCCACAAAGGTGATCCCCCGGGTGAATTTCCTATTTCCCATCCAGTCATCAAGATTTTTCTTGAAGAGTGCTAATGAGGAGCTTTGTTTGATATAGATAGGTAGTTTGTTCCAGAGTATGGGAAGTCTATGGGACAGGAATCTATCCCTCCGGCATGTTCTGTTTATTGTGGTGACAAGGTTTAGGTCCCTAGAGAATGCAGCTCGGAAGGACTGGGATTTCTTTAAGTGGAGCATGTCCAACAGCTCTGGGTTTGACATAGCTTTGTATGTTAGGCAGAGATCACCTCTGAGTAGGTGATATGTGAAGGAGTAAAGCTGGAGTTTTTTGAGACGGTCTGCGTAGGGCATCTGTTTGAGGCTGGTAATCCTCTTTGTGAGATATTTCTGTGGCCTTTCCAGTTGATGTAGATGTCTTGTGAGGTACATACCAAAAGTGTTGTTGTACTCTATAATGGGTCTAATGGGTGATGAGTATAGGGGAACAATGACCTCTTTTTTTCTGGATGAGAAACCTTTTGTGATGAGGTGTGCCATGTAGAAGGGTTTCCTGACTACTGTGACGATGTGATTATCAAAGGAGAGACTACTGTCCACCTGTGTCCCAAGGTCTCTTATCACACTTTTGGGGTTAAGTATACTACCGCCTATGTTGTAGTTCATTGGTACAGAGTTTTTACCAAAGGGGATGACAATGCACTTTTTGGCATTGAGCTTGAGGCCATGGCTTTAACACCAGGTGTCTGTCTCAGTGAGGCCCTTTTGTAGGATGTCCACATCGTTAGGAGTTTCGATTATGGCTCCTATTTTGCAGTCATCTGCAAACTTCATTAGCCAAAGACCTTCTGTGCTAGCCTGTACTTCAGAGAAGTAGATACCAAACAGGAAAAGACCCAGGACTGAACCCTGTGGTACTCCACTTGTCAGTGGTCTGAAGTCGGATTTGGAGTCTGCTACTTTCACAGTGTGGGTTCTGTCAGTGAGCCAGTTGGCAACCCAACTTGTGACATAGGGATTTATACCTAGTTTAGTGAGTTTATCTATAATTCCAGAGTGGGGGATGGTGTCAAAAGCCTTGGAAAGATCTAGATAGGGTGTGTGAACCACCTTACCCTTGTCTATGGCTTTGGTGACTGCTTCAAAGAAGTCTATCAGGTTTAGGAGACATGATCTGCCTTTTACAAACCCAAACTGGGTGGGATCTAGAGGTTGGAGATTACCATGTCTTTGTTTATAAGTTCCATGATGATACGTTCCATGGCCTTGTAGACCAGGCTCATTAGGCTAATGGGGCGGTAGTTCCCAGGGTCCGTGGTTGCTCCCCCCTTGTGGAGTGGGATAACCATTGCTGTGTGCCATTCAGCAGGCTCAAAGCCTGAGGTGAGGCTATGATTGAACATGGTACATAGGTGGGGTGCCAGTCCATTCTGTAGTTCATGTAGAATGCAGCCTGGGATGTTGTCTGGTCCCATGGATGCTGTGTTCTTGGCTTTGGAGAGTGTGGTTTTTACCTGTGCAGCCGTGATTACAGGAAGTTTGCATTCTTCCGGTATAGAGATGGGCTCTTTAGGGGGGTGAGAGCGGGGTAAAGTTAGCACTGAACCTATCTGCCAGGATGTTGGCAATATCAGTTGGGTCTGTATATTTAGTGCCATTGTGAAACTCAGAGCAGATCTGAGTGTGCCATTCAGATTCTTGACATAGCTATAGAATGCTTTGTGGTTGTCTTTAGAATCAATGGTGATTTTGTTTTCGTAACTAGCTTTGGAGGATTTTATCAGGGATCACAGCTTCTTACTGAGGCTGACCAGGGAGCTCCTCCACTCGTGGGATTTTACTCTCTTTTGCAAGAGTTTCTTCCTTCTGTTGTACGGTTTGTTTATGGCAGGGGACCACCAGATTGGCTTCCTTTTTTGGAGGTTAGTGTGTTGGTTCTGTTTGGGATAGCACAATCCATGCACTCATGTAAGTGCTTGTAAAGTGCAATTGTGTAGGATTCAGTAGTCGTAACTGTATTGTCCATCTGCATGGGTGTCATGAAGTTCACCACTTCTGTCTTAAGAAGCATGAAGTTGGCTTTGGAGAAATTTTTTACCATGGTTTCCTTAATGGGGGGTGGAGGCAGGATGTGGATATCTAGGGTAATTAGCTTATGGTCAGATCGGACCAATGAGGCATTGACTTCAGGTGTGGAACACCGGTCACTCATATTGGTAATGACTAGATCTAGGATATTGGTACCCCTGGTGGGGGTGTGGATAAGTTGATCCAGGGCATTGGAGTTTATGAATTCCAGAAAGCTTTGAATGAAGGAGTTGGTACATGAGTAGTTTTCCCAGTTAATGGTGGGGTAGTTGAAATCGACCATTATTAGGGTGTTTGGTTGAACCCTAATGTTTTCCAGTACATCAAGAAAAGAGGAGTGAGAATCCTGGGG
This sequence comes from Protopterus annectens, assembly GCF_019279795.1. Lineage (NCBI taxonomy): Eukaryota > Metazoa > Chordata > Ceratodontiformes > Protopteridae > Protopterus > Protopterus annectens. The sequence continues at coordinate 1,229,348,382 of NC_056725.1, forward strand.
CATGGTGGGTGATCTGTAGCAAGCTACAATTTGGATTGCAGTTTTGCCCAGAATTAGTTGCACTTGGATAACCTCGGCTGCATTATGCTGAGCAACTAGCCTGGAGATGTGTATATCCTTAATGAATATGGATACACCTCCGCCTTTGGTGTTCTGGTCCAGGTTACATGGCTGAAAAGTGTGGTATGAGTTATAGCCTGGTAGTGCAGTGGTGCTCACTGGAGCCTTGAACCAGGTCTCAGTCACTGCACAGATATCAATGTTCTCCATTTTAAGGAGTGCCTCGAGTGAGTGCATTTTGAAATTTAGACTTCTGGCATTGAGTAGCATCACCCTCAGTTTTTGCTTGCCTGTTCCTGTTATGGTGGTGAATTTGTCATTTGAACCTTGCCTAAAAAAGGCACTATTGGGGCGGCAAGACCCTTAGCCAGTTTCCGGAATCACAGGGGCAACAGGTGCAGGCCATCTCTGGCAAAGCATCATGGTCTGTCGACCATGTCATCCCAGGCAGACAGATACTTCATCCCTTTAGAATAGCACCAGAAGCTTAGCCAATTGTTGAAGTCAATCATTTTGTCCTTTTACTGCTGCATCATTCTGGGTGATGGCAGAATGCTACTCAGGGCTAAGGTCATACCTGCCTGGGCTACAAGATTGGAGAGCTCTTCCAAGTCTCTTTTCATGTAGTCCAGGGAGGTATGTCTCAGGTCGTTCACACCAGCATGGACAATGACAGAGTCATATTTGTACTTGTTGTGGAGTGACCTGAGTGTGTGGGTTATGTGGCGGATCCTGGCACCCAACAGGCAGCTGACAGTAACCTTCTCCTTGTTTAACCTGGTGAGTGGAACATTAGTGTATCTGACTATAGTGTCGCCTATGACTAGTGTGTTGGGTACATTGTTTTTCCTTATTGGCTGTAGTTGAGTGGCACACTGAGTCTGCGGGCTATGTGTCATTTGGGTTGTGTTGGGGGGGGGAGGTTGCTTGCATTTCTGCTTTGGAGGTCTTTGTTGCTTGAGCAGATTATTATTGAGAGCCTCCATGAATGTTTTTGTATTTCTATGTGTGGATTTTGGTGGTGTAGATTTAGTGAGACTATGTGATGAGTGTGGTGTGGTGCAAGTGTTTACCTTCTCCTCTTGACTGTCAAGTTCAGTCTTGATTAGAGAGAGCTTTACCTCCAGTTTGGCTAGATAAGTGCATCTCTCACAGGTTGTAGTGTTGGGTGGTAGGAGAAGAGGGTTGTCTGTGTACATGAGGCAATTTCTACATTGCCCCAAGATGCCCAGATTCATCAGATAGACAGGAGAGAACACTGGGAGTTGACCCTTGGACATGCCTGAATAAAAAAACTATTTTCCTCTAGATAAGTGAGAAAGTGAGTACAAGAGCTGTTTTTCTCTAAGCAAGGGAGTAAGTGCCAAAACAGTTTTCCTCTAAGAAATGAGGAAGGTTGAGTGCTGTAGTAATTAGTAAGTTATTTCGTGCTTACAAGTTCTGAACAAGTGCTGATCACGAATAAGCAAATTCAAGTGCTAAAAGTAAGAATCTGTATCTGGACTAATCTAGTTACAGGAAAGGGGGAAACAAGTGCAAACGTGGGCTTTTAAATCAGAAAGTTGAGAGAGATGGAAATCTGGCCAAACGGCCAATAACTACAATTTCTGGGCCAGAACCACGCCTTATGTAGTAGATAGGTTACATAGTGCTTACCACTCCCACTGATAAGCTAGAAGGCTTCCCTCCAACACAGAAAGCTTGGGGGGGGGGGCTCAGAAGCTTACATACAGTCCTGGATACAGCAAATCTGAATCTGGACTACACTAGTTACAGGAAAGGTAATTTATATATATATATATATATATATATATATATATATATATATATATATATATATATATATATATATATATATATATATACAGAAAAGTAGCTAAAACAGCAGTCAAACAATTCAAATACAGTGCAAGTTAGCACACTTGAGTATGTAGCAATGTTAGACCAAACAGTTTAAAAAATGTAATTAAATTAAAAATGACCAAAAACAATGTAGAAGGAGTCTATTAGGTAGAATGAGGTAGATGGGACTGGGGGGAGTGTCCCAGATCAAATCTACAGTGGGGGCGGGCAACAACAACACAGATATAGGGAGGGTAGGTATGGGAAAACCAACACCTTCAGCAGAGATATGAAAAACTATACAGTGAAGCAAAAATAACAGTGCACAACTCTGAAGTCAGCCAGCAATGATATAAAATTAGTCAAACAACAATTACCAGTACACAACTCTGAAGTGCCAGAAAAATATACTCAGCTCTGTATATCTCCAGATAGTTTGAAGAACACTCTTTCAGGACACAGGAAGGCTCCAAAAATGATATGCAGACTTTTTTACTAAGAGGGTCTAATTTTATGCAAGTAATCCTTGAGATGGTCAGATAACACAAAAAAAAAATCACTTCCTTATATACTCAAATAGTTCAAATTCTTTGGATGAAAAAAGTGCAAATCAATCAATAAACCCACCACCATAGCCTGCCTAAAAGATACCACATACACAATAAAACCCAAAGAATTGTATATGTGTATATGTGTGTGCTTTCCAATGGAAAAAGCTTAATTAAAATAAAATACTGAATGAGTATTACTAAAAACTTATGTATAAAATATACTGACTATAAAGTGCTACTATGGAGCTGAGGCAAGGCCATCTGGGAAGGCCCAGAACTGATAATGACTTGGTCCTAACAGAAAGTGCAGAAATGTCCTGGGCTCCTTGATAATCTTTATGTGTAGACTAGCATCCTAGAGGGCCAAATGGTCCAAACAGCACATGCAGTCACTTCCTTCATTGGGTGCTGACTTGTCGGAACATGGGCTAAATTCTTGGCTAGGCTTGTAAGGGCCTCAGGGCCAATAGCCTAGTAGCTTCCTATAATCCTATGATCCTATGATCTTAAAGTTTTTTTCTCTCTAATGCTTTTAACCTTAGCACTGGGGTGATGGAGCTAAGCTCATTTATCCCCAGCCAACTGTCAGCCTGCAAACAGATTTGCCATCTAGGGTTCCTTAGATTCTCAAAGTAGCCCCCATGGTTTTTTGTCATTAGTTACAACTTGATCAATGACTAAAAATCTAAACTGATGCTCTAAGTTGTTACAAACATGTTTAGCTAAGGCATTATTTAAGTTGTGTCTTCTTATACCACAATCATGTTCATAAATCTGTTGACTACATTTCCTCTACGTTTTACCTATGTAAAAGGCTGGGCACGAGTCACACAATGCTAAGTAAATCACTGCTTTTGAATTGCAGTTATATTTCCCTTTATATGGTATGTAAAATTTCATACCATAAAGTTGTTTGTCACTTGTATTTTATGGCACCATGCACATGCCCTGTACTTAAACATACCATGGGTACTATGACTATTCATGAACTGTTTCTCCTTAAGTATGTCTTTGAAATTCATTCCCTTTCTATAGGTAATAACGGGTCTTTCAACTATTTGTTTTCTAATGTTAGAGTCATCTGTTAATATAGGCCAGTTCTTTTCAAATATGAACCTTAACTTTCTAAAGTCTTCACTAAATGTAATGGTTAAAGATCTTGAAAAATCGAAGACTTGTTCAGTACCATAATTTTGCGTGTCTATAGTTATACCAGGCTCTATCATGGAGTAAACAACCTCGTCTACTATTGCGTCTGTAGTGACATTCATCTCCCAAAATGGGCTGAAATTGTCCATTCATTCTTTTTGTTGTGACTTCCTGAATCAAGTCATCGATTAATTCTACAGGGTATGCTCTCTTAAGGAACATCGAGCGTAAAGTCTTACACTCATGAATAAAATTGTGTCTAGTGACCAGTCGAGCTGTCCTAACTAACTGTCCCTTCACTACACATCTTTTTTTGATGCTGAGGATGTGAACTACTGTAGTGAAGGAAACAGAATAAGCCTCTTTCCTGTGAATTGTGGTCACATATCTCCCTTTCACTTCATCCTTAAATAAGTGAACATCCAAATAATTAATAAAATTCAAGTTCACATTCAAGGTGAATTTAAAGAATGAAGTGGTGTTTTATGTATTCCAAGAATTGCTCGAATGTAGTCAGGGATCCCTTCCATATATGACAAATACCATCCTGGAACCTATGGTATGTCCTAATGTGGTTATTGTAGAAGGACTGAAAAACAAAATGTTTTTCCCAATACGCCATGACTGCATTGGCGTTTGCCCCACCACGAGGTGAACCCATGTCTATACCCCTTTTCTGTAAATAGTACTTGTTGAATGTTATGTAATTATTACTAAGTACCAGCTCTAATAGCTCCAATATTAGGGTAATAGTGTCATGGGTGGTCCTATGCAATAAGTATTTTGTGGACCCACTCCAGTCCAGTGTCCTGCGGTATAACTGTGTAAAGGTCATATACATCTATGGTCACCAATATATCTGTTTGACTGTATTGTATTTTGGTTAAGGAGGCCAAAAAGGTCCATGAGTCCTTACAAATCTGAAGTTCTTCTTTTAGAATTTTCTTTAAATATTGTGCACAAGCTGAGGTTATTGAATCCCTCCCATCCACTAACGGTCTCATAGGGGGATGGTGTAGACTTTTATGGATTTTGGGGATTCCAAAAAACACTGGTATTCTAGGGCTAAGGATGTTGAGATAGTTGTATAAGTATATGTCTATCCTTCTTTTGAGGAAAATGTCACTTAACTGAGTATAGATCTTCCTATATGCTTCATTTAGTTCATTAAGTGTAGTCTCCTCATATGTGTCGGTCTCTAACAGTTCATTCATTTTGTTGTTGTACATGTCCAGACTCATAATGACTACCCCACCCCCCTTATCAGGTTTTATAATTCTTATTTTTTTCTTTTTGCAAATTCTTTACAAGTTATCATTCATTATTGTTAAGATTCTTCTTACCATCCAAGAACCTGCTTTTACATTTATGCACATTCATTACGTCTAGTTCGCATAATTTTTCATACATGACTAGCCTAGGATGGAGGGGTGGGTTAAAAGTCAAACTAATCCCATATGTGTTCTTAGTGTGGGTGTTGTCAGCATTATTTTGATACAATAAGGAAAGGTTCAATTTTCTCAAATACAACTTTAGGTCAATCATTGTGACAGTAAACTTGAATGACTGGGTTGGAATAAATGTCATGCCCCTAGATAACAAGTTTGCAACATCAATATCAACATGCACATGAGAAAATTTATAAACTTTAAAGTAATTTTATCACCAAATTAGCTTTCATGTTCATTTAAAGTCACACCATCATAATCAACAACCTGATGCAAAAAACCTATGTCCTCCAGTTTGTGTTCCTTGGTCTGGCTCCCTGAAACCCCGTTCCTTGAAACCCCAATTGTTGCTCTTGTCTACTATTAGAGGCACTCTTATTTCTAATTCTCTCTGACCTTCTTAGCCCTGGGTATTGATTGTCATAGTCCGAGGTTGCACCGTGTTCTTCTAAGTCAGCCACATTCCCAAAATCCTGATTGTTGTCATAATCACTTACAGGAAAGTTTTTCCTATTATTATAATGTCTACATTTGTTCTGAAAGTTGGGTGGTTTTGGGTATGCTAAACCATTTGCATACTCATTTAAGTCCCTGTTAATTTTCTTGTTTTTTCTGGCTTTTAACTTTTCTATGTATTGCTCTACGCTATTATAAATTCTCAGATGCTCATACTTAAATTGTTCATATGAAGCATCTTCCCTTATATTTTTGTCCAAAACAGTCAAGTCTTTACTGAGGGTTTCTACCTCTTTATTATTGTATTTAATAAGCAATTCGAGCAATTCAATACCAAACCTGTTGAACATTTTTAACAGGTCAACATGTAAAGCTGAATTATTAGATAAGCCAGTAGGGTATTTCCAAATTCGTAAACCCTTGGGAACTATATTACAATGAATACACTCCTTTAGGTATGCATTTTCAAGGTGCAGTTTTTAACATTTCAACAACTTATCGTCAAAACTGTTTGGCTTACCCTCCAAGGTGGAACCAGTCTGTTCCTGTCCTGGAATAAAGGAAAAACCAGCACCAAACCAATCTTTAAGTAATGGAATTTCTCTCCTATTGGAAAAATCAGTTCCTTGTCTTAAGTAATGGAATTTCTCTCCTACTGGAAAAAGCAGTTCCTTGTCTATGAACACCATTAGTAGCAATTCCATGTCCAGGTGATTTCCCTAGTAATCTAGACTGTGTATTTCCAGTTGCAGGGCTGGAAGGTTCCTGCAAGTTGAGTTGTGAAGCAGTAGCAAGACAAAGTGGTGTAGACTTAAAGACAAACTTTGATCCTCTGGCTCCCCCCTGTGACTGATTCACAGTGGGAGGAATTTCCCCAGCTGAACTAATTCGTTCATATAGATAGTACATCCATTGATTGAGCTGCATTATTAAAGCTGTTAAGTTACCAATGCTCTTCTCAAAGCCATCTTGTCCATTGGGAATGGAGAGCTGGGGGGAATCTAGTACACTTCCAGAAGCCATAAACCACCAAAAGTGAAAACAAACACAAAAACTGAATAAAAAAAGAAGTAGTGAACTAGTCTCCCAAACACACTCCAACGGTATTCCCAGAATGATTGAAGGAAACAGTGGAACAATAAAATCATTTTATTAAGTGATTAAAATACTGATAAAGTAACTGGTAAGCGCTTTCATTTAATAAAGTATTAAACTTCATCAGACACCATGTTCTTTACATCGCTTCCTCATACACTCAAATAGTTCAAATTCATTGGATGAAAAAAGTGCACATTAATCAATAAACTCACCACCATAGCCTGCCTAAAAGGTACCACATACACAATAAAACCCAAAGAATTGTATGTGTATATGTGTGTGCTTTCCAGTGGAAAAAGCTTAATTAAAATAAAATACTGAATGAGCATTACTAAAAACTTATGTATAAAATATACTGACTATAATCTGCTAAAGTGTTTTTCTTCAATGCTTTTAACCTTAGCACTGGAGTGATGGACCTACACTCATTTATCCCCGGCCAACTGTCAGCCTGCAAACAGATTTGCCATTTAAGTTCCTTAGATTCTAAAAGTAACCCCCATGGTTTGTTGTCATTAGTTTCAACTTGATCAATGACTAAAAATCTAAACCGATGCTCTAAGTTGTCACAAACATGTTTGGCTAAGGCATTATTTAAGTTGTTTTCTTATAGCATAATCATGTTCATAAATCCATTGACTAAATTTCGTCTCCATTTTACACACCACAATTCACAGGAAAGAGACTTATTCTGTCTCCTTCAGTACAGTAGTTCATATCCTCAGCATCAAAAAGGTTTGTAGTGAAGGGACAGTTAGTTAGGGCAGCTGAATGGTCACCAGACATGAAGATTTTATTCATGAGTGTAACACTTTATGCTTGATGTTCCTTAAAAGAGTATACCCTGTAGAATTAATCGATGACTTGATTCAGGAAGTCACAATGAAAAGAATGAATGGACATTTTCAGCCCATTTTTGGAGATGAATGTCACTACAGACGCAATAGTAGAAGAGTTTGTTTACTCTGTGGTAGAGCCTGGTATAACTATAGACACGCAAAAGTATGGTACTGAACAAGTCTTCAATTTTTCAAGATCTTTAACCATTACATTTAGTGAAGACTTTAGAAAGTTAAGGTCCATATCTGAAAAAAAGCGGCCTATATTAACAGATGACTCTAACATTAGAAAACAAATAGGTGAAAGACCCGTTATTAACTATAGAAAGGGAATGAATTTCAAAGACATACTTAAGGAGAAACAGTTCATGATTAGTCATAGTATGCATGGTATGTTTAAGTGCGGGACATGTGCATAGTGCCATAAAATACAAGTAACAAACGACTTTATGGTATGAAATTTTACATACCATATAAAGGGAAAATATAACTGCAATTCAAAAGCAGTGATTTACTTAGTATCATGTCACTACAGAGGTAAAACGGAGAGGAACTTTAGTCAACGGATTTATGAAAATGATTATGCTATGAGAAAACACAACTTAAATAATGCCTTAGCTAAACATGTTTGTGACAATTTAGAGTATCGGTTTAGATTTTTAGTCATTGATCAAGTTGAAACTAATGACAAAAAACCATGAGGGTTACTTTTAGAATCTAAGGAACTTAGATGGCAAATCTTTTTGCAGGCTGACAGTTGGCTGGGGTTAAATGAGAGTAGCTCCATCACCCCAGTGCTAAGGTTAAAATCATTGGAGAGAAAAAAACTTTAGCATTTTATAGTCAGTATATTTTATATATAAGTTTTTAGCAATACTCATTCAGGATTTTATTTTAATTAAGCTTTTTACATTGGAAAGCACACACATATACATATATACGATTCTTTGGGTTTTATTGTGTATGTGATACCTTTTGGGCAGGCTATGGTGGTGGGTTTATTGATTGATTTACACTTTTTTCATCCAATGAATTTGAACTATTTGAGTATATAAGGAAATGATGTAAAGAACATGGTGTCTGATGAAGTTTAATACTTTATTAAACTAAAGTGCTTACCAGTTATTTTATCAGTGTTTTTATCACTTAATAAAAGGATTTTATTGTTCCACTGCTTCCTTCGATCATTCTGGGAATACCATTGGAGTGTGTCTGGGAGACTAGTTCACTACTTCGTTTTTTTATTCAGTTTTTGTGTTCATAGGTTCATAGGTAAGTACTAGGCTATCTGCCCATGGGCATTTATAAGCCTAGCCACAGAGTGATGGCTTTCGCCTCCCCATTAGATTAGTAACCTGGGCCTCTGTCAACAGGGCTCCTGAAGTGATCCCAGGGTAGAACTTACGATTACCCATCCACTCATCAAGATTTCTCTTGAAAAGGGTCAGAGAGGAGCTCTGTCGAATATGGATTGGGATTCTATTCCAGAGTGCGGGGAGTCGCTGGGACAGGAATCTATCCCTCCAGCATGTCCTGTTTATTGTTGTACATAGGTTCAAGTCACTAGAATGAGTGATTCTGAGGGATCTCGTTTTTTTGAGGTGAAGCATGTCCATTAGTTCAGGGTTTGACATGGCCCTATAGGTCAGACATAGCTCACCTCTGAAAAGATGGTAAGCGACTGAGAAGAGCTGGAGCTTTTTTAGTCGTGCTTCATAGGGTAATTGTTTAAGGCCCTTAATCCTCTTAGTGAGGTACTTCTGTGGTCTTTCTAGTTGTTGCAGGTGTCTAGTGAGGTACATCCCAAATGGGGCATTGTACTCTATTATGGGCCTAATGAGTGAGGAGTAAAGGGGCCCAATCACCTCCTTGGATCTGGATGAGAAACCCTTTGTGATCAGGTGTGCCACATAGAAGGATTTCCTGACCATTTTGGCTATGTGGTTATCAAAGGAGAGCATGCTATCTACTTGGGTACCCAGGTCCCTAATTACTTCTTCTGTACTTAGTGGATTCCCATCTATGTGGTAGTTTGTAGGTACTTTGTTTTTCCCAAATGGGATTACTATGCATTTTTTGGCATTTAGCTTGAGGCTGTGACTTTGACACCCGGTGTTTGTCTCTGTGTGACCCTTTTGCAGGATGTCTGTGTCAGCTGGAGAGTCAATTATTGCACCCAATTTACAGTCATCTGCGAACTTGGTTAGCCACAGTCCCCCTGCCTTTGCCTGTACTTTGGAGAGATATATACTGAACAGGAGGGTTCCCAGGACTGAGCCCTGTGGGACTCTGCTTGTGACTGGTTTAGAGTCAGACATGGCGCCTGCCACTCTTACTGTGTGGGTTCTGTCTGAGAGCCAATTAGCAACCCATCTCGTGACATAGGGGTTAATATTTAAGCTGGTGAGTTTGTCTATGATTCCTGAGTGTGAGATGGTGTCGAACACCTTAGCGAGGTCCAGATATGCTGTGTGGACCACCTTCCCTTCATTTATGGCCTTGGTGACTGTTTCGTAGAAGTTGACCAAGTTCAGGAGGCAAGATCTGCCTTTAACAAAGCCGAACTGGGTGGGGTCCAGTGTCTGGAGGTTCCCAATGTCCCTGTTAATGAGCTCCATGATAATGCGTTCCATGGCTTTGCAGACCAAGCTAGTCAAGCTTATAGGGCGATAGTTCCCAGGGTCAGTTGTGGCACCACCTTTGTGGAGTGGTACGACTGTTGCTGTACGCCATTCTTTGGGTACATAGCCTGTAGAGAGGCTGAGTTTGAATAGTGATTTGAGATGGGGGGTTAGTTCATTTTGAAGCTCGTGTAAGACACAACCTGGGATAGCATCTGGTCCCATTGATGCTGTGTTTTTGGCCTTTGCAAGGGCTGTCTTTACTAGTGTGTCTGAGATATCTGCAGCGCCACATTCTTCTGGGATGGGTGCTAGCCCCTTTGGTGGAGAGGGAGGGGTGAAGTTTGCACTGAACTTGTCAGCCAGGATGTTGGCAATGTTGGTTGTTTTCACTTTTGGTGGTATCTGTACAGTTTCCTCTACCCATCACCACTTCCTCATCTTCACCTGGTTATCATTTCCTCTCTATCTCTTTACATAACCCCTTCCTATCACCTTCTCTCCATCTATACTCATCTATCGTAATATCTGTCCCGTTTATAGTTACAATTAAACTAAACACGGCTTCTACTTATTACTACTGTGAATTGCCAAAAGAATGATCTCTAGAATTGTATATTGTGTTTTACTTAATTTTCTCATTATTTTTGTAATATATGTTTGTTATATCTCTATGCCTTTACAATATTATTATTTTTGAAATGTATAATTTCAATAGTTTTTTTTAAGAAATGTCTTTGAATTTCTTTTTCTCTGTTAAAAGGAGCTTTTCTCCCCAGCATCTGCTGAAAATGGGGTCTTGTGACCCAGTCTGACTTTCCTGGTAAACAAATGTCTATATTTCATAGTTTCATAGTTTCATAGTAGTGTACTAGGCTATCTGCCCGGGGGCATTTATAAGCCTAGCCAACAGTGATGTGTTTTTACGCCACCCCATACTATATAGTTGCGCCTCTCTAGTAGTGACACATGTGGAACCCCATTATTTAGTAAACTATACCTCTGTCTAGTAGTGACACTGAGGTCACTCCCGGGGTAAACTTGCGATCTCCCATCCATGCATCGAGATTTTTCTTGAACAGTGCCAATGAAGGGCTCTGTCTCACGTGAACTGGGATTTTGTTCCAGAGTATGGGTAACCTCTGTGTTATGAATCTATCCCTCCAGCATGTTCTATTCATATTTGTGCAGAGGTTGAAATCTTTAGCTCGTGTGGTTCTGGTGGATTTGGATTTTTTGAGATGGAGCATGTCCATCAATTCCTGGTTGGACATGGCCCTGTATGTTAGGCACAAATCGCCTCTGAGCAGGCGGTATGCTACTGAATAGAGCTGGAGTTTCTTTAATCTAGCTGGATAAGGCACATGTTTTAGACCTATGATCCTCTTGGTGAGGTACTTCTGGGGTCTTTCCAGTTGTTGCATGTGCCGGGTGAGATACATTCCAAATGGAGCATTATATTCAATCATGGGCCTGACAAGGGAGGAATACAGAGGTACAATGACCTCCTTTGATCTGGATGAGAATCCCTTCATGATGAGATGGGCAAGGTAGAAAGTCTTTCTGACCACTTTGGCAACATGGTTGTCAAAGGAGAGGTCACTATCGACTTGAGTCCCCAGGTCTCTGATTACATCTTCTGTATTCAGTGGGTTATTGTCTACGTGATAGTTTGTGGGTACTTTGTTTTTCCCAAAGGGATGACTATACATTTTGGCGTTAAGTTTGAGGCCATGATTCCGGCACCAGTTGTCCGTTTCAGTGAGACCTTTCTGTAGGATGTGTGTGTCGGCAGGTGAATCCACTATGGCACCCAGTTTGCAGTCATCTGCAAACTTTGTCAGCCATAATCCTTCCATATTTGCTTTCACATCTGAGAAATAAATGCCGAATAGGAGTGGACCCAAGACTGAGCCCTGTGGGACACCACTTGTGATGGGTTTTGAGTCTGACATGGCTCCAGCAATTTTAACCTTATGGGTTCTGTTTTTTAGCCAATTTGCTACCCATCTTGTGACATATGGATTTACATTTAGGCTGCTGAGCTTGTCAATGATGCCAGAGTGTGGTATTGTGTCAAAGGCCTTAGCCAAGTCCAAATAGGCAGTGTGGACAGCCTTGCCCTCATCGATGGCACTAGTGACTGTCTCAAAGAAGTCAACCAGGTTTAAGAGGCAGGATCTGCCTTTACAAAACCGAACTGTGTGGGATCAAGGGTCTGTAGATCCCCAATGTCGCCATTTATGAGTTCCATGATGATTCTTTCCATAGCCTTACAGATCAGGCTGGTCAAACTTATGGTGTGGTAGTTACCTGGGTCAGTAGAATTCCCCCTTTGTGGAGTGGGACCACTGTTGCTGTGCACCAGTGTTCAGGTACATATCCTGTAGTGAGGCTAAGATTGAATAGAGTTCTTAGGGGTGGGTTTAGTTCATCTTGGAGTTCACGTAACACAACCGGGATACCATCGGGTCCCATAGATGCTGTGTTTTTTGCCTTGTTGAGTGCTGATTTCACCTGTGTGTCTGTGATGACAGGTAGGTTACATTCAGCAGGGATAGTTACTTCATCTTTAGGGGGTGAGGGAGGGGAGAAACTTGCACTGAACCTGTCTGCCAGAATGTTGGCAATGTCAGTAGGGTCAGTGAATTTTTTGTCATTGTGTACTAGCTCAGAGCATATCTGAGAATTTCCTCCCAAGGTTCTGACATAATTGAAGAAGGCTTTGTGATTGTCTTTGGTATCCTTGGCAATCTTTTTCTCAAATTTTGCTTTAGATGTTTTTATGAGAGAGCGTAGTTTTTTACTTGTGCTGATCAGGGAAGCCTTTCCCTTGTGGGATTTGGCTCTGTCCTGCAGTAGCTTCCTTCTTTTGTTGTACAGTTTGTTTATAGCCGGGGTCCACCAAACCGGGCGTTTTCCCTTGGTGGAGTGGGTCTTGGTTTTAGTTGGGATTGCCTGATCCATGCATTCCTGGAGATGTCCGTAGAAGGTTTTTGTGAAGGATTCAGCATTTTGGGATTTGGTTTCCATTAACCCAGTAGGCTTAAAGGATATAATTTCTGATTTAAGGAGCGCAAAGTCAGCTTTTGAAAAGTTTTTCACTGTAGTCTTTTGTTCTGGGGGTGGGGGTGGGATATGTACATCCAACGTGATCAGTTTATGATCAGATCTTACTAGTGAGGGGTTTATATCTGGTGCGGAGCATTTGGACCCCATGTTTGTGATAATCAGGTCAAGTATATTATCTCTCCTCGTAGGAGAGGTGACCAGTTGCTCCATAGCATTTGAGTTTATGAATTCCAGGAATCTTTGGGCCATTTATTTATTTATTTATTTTACATTTGTTGACCGAGTTTGTCCGACTGAGCTAAGTAGTCCTTTTTCAGCAGAGGCCCAGGGAGAAAAGCTTCACATGTTCTACAGATTATCATTTACAAAAATAAGTAAACAATCAACAACTGGTTTACAGAAAATATTCAAAGCAACATATACATGAAAAACAAGGATTTACTATAGTAAACTAATCATTATGTCTGTCAGATTTAGAATCCTACATCATTCAGAAGGACTGACAATAGTTTTGTCACCAGATGTAAAATCTTACATTATGCAGATAAGACTGTATATAATGTGCTTAGGATAGAGAAGTTAATGTGAGACAAGGTCTAGAAAGTTAAAGAAAATTACATAATTTGGGAACAGACAGATGTGTGCAGTTAGGGTTGATAAGCTGTTTATGGGGGGTGGTTACAGAGGTAGGTCCATTGGCTTAACAGGTATTCTTTAGTGGCTAGCTTGAATTGACCAAGTTACTTGAGTGACCTGATCTCTAGTGGGAGCCAGGCCTTGAAAGTATTATAGCTATAGAGAATACATCCTTTCTTAGTTTTAGGTTTGTAGATTTTTAGCAGATCTAGGTTAGAGCTCCAGAGGGATCTAGCAGGTCAATAGTGGGAGATGACAGATGATAGGGTAGTACAGAAAGAAGGCTGATAAAGGATGGAGTAGATGATCTGCAGTTGAGGGAGAAGAAGCTGATGAGGTAGTTCAAGCCAGTTAAGGTGTCTGACTGAGAGACAGTGATGTGACTTGTAAGTTTGATGGGTTGCAAATTTGCCTATTTTGTTGTAAGTAGATTCAAGTTTGGCAAGGAGTGTGGAGCTGAGGCAAGTAAGAATTTGAGAGCCATATAATAGACTGGGTAGGAGGTAGGCATAAGAGAGAGTTACTTTAGCTTCACTAATGAGAAACTTTTTGTAGCAGTAGAGGAACCCTAGTTTCTGATGAACTTTCTTGATACAGTTGTTAATGTGTAGTTCGAATTTAAGTTGGTCATCAATGATGACACCAAAAAGTTTAGTACTAGTTTCCACCTCGATGGGGGTGTTATTGAGGGACAGGATTGTGAAAGTGGATTTAATGTGGTTGTAGTTTTTAGGAAGAAAAAGCAGTAGCTTAGTTTTTTGGGGGTTAAGGATAAGCGGGTTATCAGAGAGCCAGTTTTCTTCTGAGTTAAAGAAAGTCTGTGCTATAGACATGAGTTTGGAAGGAGAGTCAGCAATAGTGATGACAGTAGAGTCACCAGCATATTGGACCAGTGATGACTGAGGACAGGAAGAATAAAGAAGATTAGTGAATATGATGAAAAGTAGTGGACCAAGGATGGAACTCTGAGGGACACCCATTTTAACTGGGGGAGGGGGGAGAGTGCAGATTGTCACTTCACTGCTTGAAATCTCTCAGTGAGGTAGCTGGAAAACCATGCAAGAGTAGCAGGGGAGAAGTTAAGGTTAGTTTGTGCAGAAGGAGAGGGTGAGAGATGGTATTGAGATCTAAGAATAGGCAGGAGACAAGATTGTTGTTATCTCTGGCAAGGGATATAGTATTAAGGAATGATAGTAGGGCAGTAGTAGTACTATGCTTTGGTCTAAAGCCATGTTGAGTAGGTGTGAGCAGATTTTCAGAGAGTAGGTAGTGCATAACTTGTTTACGTATGCATTTTTCTAGAACTTTAGAGAGAGGAGAGAGGATGGCAATTGGTCTAAAATGAGTGATGTCTGAGGAGTTGCCTTCTTTATGTATTGGTAGAATGAAGAATTGTTTCCATATGGAAGGGACTTTGTTTTTTTTTTCAAAATATTTTATTAAGTTTTCCAAGAAAAGTAAAAGACAACAAATGACAAGCAGTATTCTCATTCTAAGTCAAATTATTAACAAACAAGGTAAAAACTATTTACAATATACACATAGGCCTGAAGCAAAACTGCAGATCACAGTTAAAATACACAAGTTCTTTAGTATAAGTATCAGTTCAGAAAGGGTTGTGGTCCATTTGTAAAGTCTCAATAAGTGCTAAAACTTTTGTCCAAGGATTATTAACAAATGTCTTTGGATAGATTCTAAGTTCTTTGGTCTTAGTTTCTTGATTGTCAGGTCTTTCACTGAAGACAAGAAATCCTCAACATTGGGTGGGCAGCTAGTTTTCCATCTTCTAGTGATGCATTTTCTGGCGATAGCAAGTACTGACCATAGTAAATATGAATTATTCTTATTCAAAAAGTAACCTTCATTCACATTGAAAAGAACTAATGATTTAGACAATAAGAAGGAATCAGTGAATAATGCTTTGAGAAAATCTTCTATGCTGTTCCAAAAGCCCTTTAATTTAGGACGGTCATAAAAAATGTGTTCCCAATTGGCTTTAGTATGTTCTGTACATCTCCAGCAGGATACGCTGGAGCTATTATTGATTTTAACTATCTTATCTGGTGTCAGAAATGCCCTATGGAGATATTGCCAAGCAAAAATACTCCAGTAATGAGACCATGAAGTATGCTTAATGGATAACAGAATTTTTTGTTTTTCATCATGTGAGAGCTTAAAAGAACAGCCTTTGAATATAAAGTTCCAGTAACTTTGATTTATATTAGTCTTATAAACATTTAACATGTTATATAATTTTGAAATAATGTTATTTGTATTAAAGCTATTATGTAAAGTTTCACACGAGTGTTATTATCTTTGGTGTTTCTTGATAAGATGAATTTTTACATATTATGCATAAATCTTGAGAATAAGTTAAGATACTCCCCGGGATTCATGAAGCTTGTGCCAGGTGCCGGAGTAGCATTGGCAACCTAGCACCAAATATGGCCGCCGAGCGATTGAGGTACGAGCTGTTTCCACGTGCACTACCAGCGTACACAAGAGATGCGCAGCTCCCGGTGCATGTATGCTAATTACCCCATGAGCAGCAGTGTAGCATGCAAATGAAGGTATATAGCGATTCATGAAGTGGTGCAGGTGTAGCGTAAGCATGAAGAAATGTAAACCAAAAAAACGATTTACATTTTTTCAAACATAAAATCAGAGCTATGAAACGGACCAAACTTACGTATTATAATGTTAATATATGCCAATGGCTAAATATATAGCCAATGGCATAAAAAACATGCACAACACATAAAAAATAACATTTAATGTCATGGCCACACTAACGCAAAGTAAAACCGCAGTGCATTGGTGCGCAAACGGGATCACAATGAAAATATATTTAGATGTCATAAAACTGCAATGTAACACAATTCATGAATTCCCCATAATAGTCAATGGCACGCATGCTACACCACAACCATGGCGCAAGGGGTGCTAAGGGTCTGTGACAGTGTTCTGCATGGTAACTAGGAATTAGTAGTCAATGCCATGCAAATGAGTCAAGTAATACTGAATCGCAAACTCCCCGCCGGTGTAAGGATGTACCACACAGTGTAGCGGTACAACACCGAGGAGTGGCCTGGAGATAAACATGACATAAAGAGAGGGGTGCACCACCGTAGCTGTAAGCACATTGGAGCATTGCTAATCCAGGTTGCCTGTTGCTAAGCAAAGCCGCAGGATAGGGGCGTGGAAGTAGCCATAGCTTTGCTTAGCTGAAAGCACACAAGGTAACCGAAAGTGCATGTAAATGTGGATGAAAACGTGCTCAAAATCCAGTAAACGGCTGTGTGCAGCACGCACCACAGCTGAAACAGGAAGGATACAGAAAGACAATAAGGAAATGCTGCAGCATGGTAATTGGAGTACAAATGAGTAATTAACACCTAGGAACTCACAGTTGGCCATTGACAACAGCTAACAAGGCTGCTGGCAGCTACCTGCAGAACAGGAAAGGGGAGGTGCCGTACAGCAAAGAAAAGAGAACTGTCACAGCAGAACAAAGCAAACTTGCAGTAGATCAGCTACATAACACATTTCCCAACACAATCCTGGGTTGTGAAAGTACAAAACAAGAAAGCAGGCAGCTGGATGCATGCCTGACAATGGGAGGGGAATCGGGTTGAAAAGTGAAGTAAAGGGCAATAGATGAATCACAGCAGCCAAGCGTAAGTCAACACCAAAGGCCCTACAATAGCAGTACCTCCTGTAAAACCCATAATTAAGATACCCCACAGCTGGAATTGCACTTACACACCCAATTACACCCGCATCATCCATTGCACAATAGTATAAGGTGTGAAAGCCTCATACACACACTTGTGTATTCCCAGACACTCTGCACCATTGGTGTAGACAGACGGGGAACTTTTAATATGTACATGTTAGGGGCTGCCATAGCTTTGATTCACTAGCATGTGTTGGAGACTGACGGTGGTGTGGAGGATGATGCTGACAACCATCTCAGGCACCAGAGGAGGAGAAGAGTGTTCAGAACCAGGGTAACCTACCAGGGGCTACATGATCTGGAGATAGTAGAGCATTACAGGGTGGACAAGGACACCATACAGCAACTTGTTGAGCTGTGCCGGCCACGCCTCAGAGCCAGAAGTAACAGAGGGGAACCCATCCCAGTGGACATGAAGGTATGTGTAAGCTTGAGAATACTAGTCACAGGTACCTTCCAAAGGCCAACTGGGGATATCATGGTGATCTCACAGGCATCAGCATCTAGGGTACTCCACCAGTTCCTGGATGCCATGTTACCACATGCCAATGAGCACATATACTTCCCTGAATGCAGGAGGAGTTGGCCAGCAATATGCGTCTCTTCCACCATGTAGCAGACTACCATTAGGTACTGGGTGCAATAGACTACATGCACATACACATTAAGACACCACCCAGTGAGCAGGGTAGGCACTACATAAACCGCAAAGGATACCCCTCCATCAACTGCCAGGTCATGTACAATGCTCAGGGCATTATCATGGATGTGTGTGCTGGCACCCCTGGAAGCTATCACGACTCCCACATCTGGCATGCCTCATAGCTGTATCAGGTATTTGCCAGGGGGGACATCCCATATGGCCAGCTGGTGGGGGATGCTGGCTATGCACTGGAACCTTGGATGATGACTCCCATCAGAAATGCACACACAGCCATGCAGGAACGCCATAATGAGGCACACGCAGAAGCCAGAATCATCATAGAGCTCGTGTTTGGGATGCTGAAATCATGGTTTCATTGCTTGGACATATCTGGTGGTGCCTTGCAATACTCTCCAGGCACGTGTGCCCACATCTTCATAGTATGTGCCATGCCACACAATATGATCCTGTGGAAACAACTGCAACAGGGACAGAATGGTGAAGGCCCTGACAGCCCACGACCATTGCCAAGGGTCCCACAGGCACAGAGAGACTCAGACCATGAACACCCTGTGTCAGCCCCAGTAGGCAGATGGAGGCATGCCCAGTATGCCCATGCCTTGGCAAAGAGGGAACATATGGCACACACACTGACAGTGTAGGCACTTATGGACTGACACCCTTCTCCACCTGCACACACAGCAAACATGGATGGCACACACACACACGACTACCTGTAAATTGTCATGTATAGGTGGCCTACTGTGTGCATCCTACATAGGTAGCCCTCAACTATTTTACACACAATTGCCATTGGCACAAGGTAAGTCAATACCTGAACAGTAAATGAAGCTATCAGCATGTGTCCATACTGTATGTATAGGTTTATAGATACATAGGTAGGTACATGCCTAACTGCCCAAGGCTACTCATAAGCATAGCCAAAAAGTGTCTGCTGTCACCACCCCATTGATTAACTAACTGTCCCTCTGTGGAGCAGAGCCAATTGTGGGATCCCTGGGGTGCATCCACTGTTATCCACCCACTCTGCAAGGATTCCCTGAAGTGTTAGTGAGGGGTTTTGCATAATGTAATCAGGGATGTAGTTCCAAATAATGGGGAGTATCCATGACAGGGATCTTCTCAGATGATTTACATGTTACATAGTATACCTTAACCACAGCTTGCATATATAGGTAGTATTCCACAGAATAATAAACATGTGGAACACACAACCGCTGAAATGTGCGTTAATCACCCTTGCACTACCAGTGCCTGCTCTGAGAGGTAAAATTATCACTGCCAGGATTAGAACACGCAACCATGTACACAATATTCACAATAACATACCACTAAGCTACCTGAGATGTACCAATGGCAGTTGTGTATACTGACAGGATAAAACACAAAAGGTAGGAATGTGTGGAAATAGGACCAACCGGCATGTACCCAATGAAAGGTGTATGATATATATATATATATATATATATATATATATATATATATATATATATAACTCAACATACACATATATATATATATATATAGAGAGAGAGAGAGAGAGAGAGATGTCGATATATGGGGATATACATATATATATATGTAGATATATAGATAGGTTAACAACATCTACATAACCATGGTGGTACATATAAATGGGATACCTACCACATACTGACTGCTTGACATACCGACGTGCGTAATCACAAGGCTTAAAGTCCGAAAGACCACAGTACCGAAACACCAGAAGCGCGAGGTTTAAAATCACGATGTTAAAGGACAGTTAGTCAGTGCTTCTGGTGTTGCGGTTCAGGTAGGTTACTGCGTGTAAGTGTGTTTCTGAGGGCTGTAGTGTGTGTAAGTGTGTGTTCTGAGTGTGGTGTGTGTTCCTGGGGGACTGTAATGTGTGGGTGTGGGTTTGCTTTGTGCATCTGTTTGTGCGATCTAGGAGGTAGAATATTAAAGTGGGGGGGTGAGGGGGTGCAGATACCCAGAAGGGGGGTGTAGGGGGGCTTGCCCACCTGCTCATACGTAGTGTAGGATGGTTTGTTTGGATGTGGTGGGTAGCAGTGTGTCTGTGTGTGCATGTGTGTGTTCCATGTTTGTGTTACTTTCGCGAGTTACTGTCGCTGTCGGTAATGTGGGGTATGGGAGTCTGGACCCGGTACTGTGGGCGTCAGAATTGTGTGGTTTCGGGATTCATTAGGTATCCAGTATACAGCGGTTGAAGTGTTCATATATGAATATAACATGGACCATAGCAATCACACATTCCACCCCGACCAACCTTTATGAACAAAGGATATGGAGAGTATATGCCTATACACTATTACAAATATGTGCTATGGACATGAGCCAATGATAGGGTTACCACCTGTCCCACTTTGCGAGGGACAGTCCCTCTTTGGGCGGTTGTGTTCTGACCAAATATATTAAACGTGGCAAATGTCCTGAGATTGTAGGACATAATTATGTCCCATATGTAATGTAATAGTTACATACAATAGTTCTTTCTGTATCTAAAATATCTACATGTTACAAGAAACAGGATAAGCATCTAAACCGCTACAGGAATAAGCTTATATTTAGGCAAAAAAGGAAAGTTCTATCCCTTGTACTGACCATAGGTTTGTGTCGGCCTGTAAAATCTGATGTGTGTCCCGAAAATGTCCCACTATGGCCATATGAAAAGGTGGCAACCCTAGCCAAAGAGGGTCAGTCACCAACACAACTCCTATGACTGCAAATACCTATGACAGAAATATACAGCTTTCGTGTAGCAACACTTTATTACATTCCGATGTATTGCCGAAAGGATTTAAGGACTAACATTACCTGCATGCTATAC
The DNA here is from genome assembly GCF_019279795.1 of Protopterus annectens. Lineage (NCBI taxonomy): Eukaryota > Metazoa > Chordata > Ceratodontiformes > Protopteridae > Protopterus > Protopterus annectens. The sequence goes on from NC_056725.1 coordinate 1,229,369,381, forward strand.
AGGAACCACTTAACAGTGCCTTAATGAATCAGCCTGCAATTACCATAGTATTAGTCCACTAAAGGATAAGTGTTCAAATAGGGAAGGAACCCTCACGCACATATCGATTATGTATAAAAGCAGTTCCTACACACCTACATCTGCTATGTACAACCACCAACATCACCCCCACACCCAACAAAATTACAATACAAACTGTAATAACATCACAAATCATTCACTCACTGTACGACATCTGCAGAAGCCTTAACATACCTTGTCAGAGACACACTAACATGGCCCTATCTGAAATAGTTGCTGTTATACAATGGAACAGCTACTGATGTTACAGGGTTTGTTTGCACTAATCCTGTTTCAGAGGGTTGTGTGTACACCGGGAAGTGTTACCAATTACTGATTAACAGCACAGTATGATACACATGTACACCAAATCAAGGATGTCTGGTGAGCGCACTGTTAACCACATAACAGTTCATGCATAGCCATACAGCCTTCAGCTGCCCAAACATCCTTGCCAGACTGAAACATCTGCAGAAGTATCAGGTACAAACAAACCCTGTATAAGTAGCAATGTTCTGAAAGATAACAGCTGTATTCACATGTAGAATAACATCTTCTAGCCATTACACACAATCCACGGGAGTCATGAAGTTAATATATCTCTGTCTGTCTCCATATAGCTGTTGAAATACATCACAAACAACGCATCCAGGCCGTCTTCCTCGAAAGTAAGGCAAACGGACAATGCCCAAGTGGAGTACTCAATTATACGCCACTGTTGCCATGGTATTGGCTACAGCTGATGTGCATCTAATTAACTCCTTTGGAACACCAATTGGTGGTCAGGATAGCACGTTACCGATATTTAACTAGAAAAGGATGGCTTATCACACATTCAAACCATCTGTACATACCAGCAGAACGTTACCAAGAAGATTGAAACACAAACTGAAAAGGATTGAATTAACAGTTAATGACACCTCGGGTTACTAATAATGTATGTAGAACACTCAGTATGTCTGTGTATGTAGTACCTGTTCTGTAATATTTAAAGTGCACGCAATCCATATAGTGGAAACAGTTATCTTGTAGTGATGTATTGTTGAGCATAGTAATGCTTGTAGTATTTATGTGTGTACTGCTGTAGGTCACAAGGCAAACACCACATACACCACAAGGGATGCTATATAAGGGCTTTGAACACAAATATTCCTCACCAGCCGCTGTCAGTGGCAGGGCTGGTCCAACAAGTATGTGCTATAACAGGGGATAGTATATGTTGATATATTGTAACAGTAGGCATATGTATGGGTGTATTACTGAGAATAACATGTCGAAGGTTGGCCCACTGTGCAATTATGATTTGCATTGTGGGATATTGTGCCAATAACTGTGTAATGTACAGTATTGTAGGCAGATATGTATTACAAGTTACATAGCATTATTGTTATGTTAGGCAAACATTAATTATGTCTATTGGCATTTACAATACACAATAAGAGGATGCATATGACTTGTAGTCACCCAACAGTTTATCAGCATGATAGCAAAGTAAAATGGAAGAGCTAGTTAACTATCCATGCACATACGACATGTAATAAGTGCAAAGGTAGGTACTAGGCTGTCTTACCAAGGATATTTATAAGCCTAGCTAGAGTGTGTTGGCTTTCACCACCCCCATAGGTTAGTTCCCTGTGCCTCTGAATGGCAGAGCCATTAGTTCCCTGTGCTTCTGTCCAGCTGAGCCACTGCAGTGATCCCAGGGGTACATGTCTGTCTCCCATCCACCCGTTAAAGGTTTCCCTTAAAGAGTGCTAGTGAGAGGCCCTGCCTGATGTACATTGGAATCATGTTCCAAAGCATGGGGAGTCTCCGGGTCAGAAATCTATCTGTCCAGCACGTCCTAGTCATCATTGTGGTTAGGTGTACATCCCTAGAGCGTGTGACTCTCAGGGGCCTCTGTTTAGGTGGAGCATATCCAGCAAAACTGGGTTGGACATGGGCCTTGTATGTCAAGCAGAGATCACCTGTGAGTATGCAGTATGCAACTGAGTACAGCTAGAGTTTCTTAGGTTGGGCTGCATAAGTCATCTGTTTGAGGTCAGTAATTCTCTTGGTGTGATACTGTTGTGGTCTTCCAAGCTGTTGCAGTTGTCTTGTAAGGTACATCCCAAATGGGGTGTTGTATCCTTTAATGGGTCTAGTAAGTCATGAGTAGAGAGGCACAATGGTCTCCTTTGTTCTGGATGTGAACCCATTAGAGATTAGGGGGGGCCACATAAAGGATATTCTAACCACCTTTTCATTATGGGTATTGAAGGAGAGATTGCTATCTACTGGGGTTCCCAGATCCCTTATTACCATTTCTGTATGTAGGGGACTAGCACCTATGTGGTAGTCCATGGGTAATTAGTTATATCCAAAGGGGATGGCTATGCACTTTTTGGCATTCAGCTTGGGGCCATGATATTGACACCAGGTATCCGTCTCAGTGCGACCCTTCCAGAGGGTGTCTGTAACAGCTGGGGAAACAACTATGTCCCCTAATTTGCAGTCATCTGCAAACCTTTTAAGCCAAAGCCCTCCTGTGCTTGCCTGTACATCAGAGAATTATATACTGAACATGAGGGGTCCTAGGACTGAGCCCTGGGGGATACCACTTGTAACTGGTATAGAGTTGGACCTAGGGTATGCAACTCCCACTGTGTGGGTTCTGTCCGTGAGTCACTTTGCAAACCATCACATGACGTAGGGGTTAATGTTCAGGCAGATGGGTATGTCGATAATACCAGAATGAGGAATGGTGTTGAAAGCCTTTGAGAGATCTAGGTAGGCTGTGTGAACCTCCTTACCCTCATTTAATGCCTTGGTAACTGTCTCTAAGAAGTCCACCAGGTTTAGGAGGCATGGTCTGCCCTTAACAAAGCCAAACTGGGAGGGATCAAAGGTTTGGAGGTACCCAATGTCTCTGTGACAGATCCATGATGATGTATTCCATAGCTTTGCAGACCAGGCTAGTCAGGCCTATAAGGCAATAGGTCCCATGGTCCATTGTGGCACCACCTTTGTGGAGTGGGATAACTGTTGCTGTGCACCATTCAGGGGGCACAAAGCCAGATGCGAGGCTATTATTGAACATGGTGCATAGGTGGGGAGCCAGTACATTTTGAAGTTCATGTAAAACGCAGCCTGGGATGTTGTCCGGTCCCATGGATGCTGTGATATTGGCTTTAGAGTGTGCAGCTTTTACCTGCGTAGTTGTGAGTACAGGGACTCTGCACTCTTCCTGTATAGATATGGGCCGTTTAGGGGGTGAGAGGGGGGAAGGTAGCACTAACCTGTCTGCCAGGATGTTGGTAATATCAGTTGGTTCTGTAATGTTCCTGTCTTTGTGCTGTAACTCAGAGCAGATCTGGGTGTTGACATCGAGATATTTGACATAGCTATAGAATGCTTTGTGGTTGTTGTTGGAATTAGTGGGGGCTTTGTTTTCATAGCTAGCTTTGGAGGATCTTATAAGGGATCTCACCTTCTTACTGAGGCTGACCAGGGAGCTCCTCCACGCATGGGATTGTACTCTCTTTTGCAACAGTGTCTTCCTCCTGTTGTACAGTTTGTTTATGGCAGGGGACCACCAGATTGGCTTCCTTAATTAGGAGTATATCGTCTTGGTTCTGTTTGGGATAGCATGATCCATGCACTCGTGTAAGTGCTTATAGAGTGCATTTGTGTAGGATTCAGCAGTTGTAACAGTATTGTCCATCTGCATGGGTGTTGTGACATTCACCATGTCTGTCTTAAGAAGCATGAAGTTGGCTTTGTAGACATATTATACTGTGGTTCCCTTAATGGGGGGTGAGGGTGGGGGAGGGATGTGGATATCAATGGTGTTCAGCTTATGGTCGGATTGGACCAACGAGGAGTTGACTTCAGGTGTGGAACACCGGTCACTCATTTTGGTAATGCCTAGGTCTAGCATATTGTTGCCCCTGGTGGGTGTGTGGATATGTTGATCCAGGGTATTGGTGTTTATGAATTCCGGAAAGCATTGAGCTAATGAGTTGGTACACGAGAAGTTTTCTAAGTTAATGGCGGGGTAGATTCAGTGAGACTATGTGATGAGTGTGGTGTGGTGCGAATGTTTACCTTCTCCACATGACTGTCAGGGTCAGGCTTGGTTGGAGAGAGCTTTACCTCCAGTTTGGCTAGATAAGTGTATCTCTCACAGGCTGTAGTGTTGGGTGGTAGGCGGAGAGGGTTGTCTGGGTACATGAGGCAATGTCTACATTGCCTCAAGATGTCCAGATTCATCAGATAGACAGGAGAGAACACTGGCAGCTGACCCTTGGACATGCCTGAATATAAAACTAATTTCCCCTAGATAAGTAAAGAAAGTGAGTACAAGAGCTATTTTACTCTAAGCAAGTGAGAAAAGTATGTACAAAACCTGTTTACCTCTAGGTAATGAGGAAGACTGAGTGCTATAGTAATTAGTAGCTTACGTAGTGCTTACTAGTTCTGAACAAGTGCTGAGCATGAATAAGCAATCCAGATAGGGTCTTGGATAACATAAACACACTGCCCCCCAACAGGTACACAGTCATATATCCATGTACACCACAGAGCCCCTGTACCCACAACTATGCAGATACAAGCTGCACTCAGGCTGCATGGGATCTATCCACATCACAGGTTGTATCATACACATATGGCAAAACAAGTTGCTCTCCATGTACACATCATGTAAAACATAGTTTCATGTCAGGCTGTGTACACACTGAATGCTGCACACCAACAGGTATCACAATCCACAAAGAGGGAGACACCACTGATAATGGGAAGTACTGCACTACTACCCTGCTGAGTCTGGTCTGAAAGGCCATGAACCTTGATCACATTATTTGATGACAGCAGTACAGATGTAGATGACAGTAAGGTTGATTTCACACTGCATATCATAACCTTGCCAAGTCATAGGACATCATCACCCATACTGTGTTCCACCTACACTCGGTATATTGGATGTACATTCCTATGTCACAGGAGTGTTTTGCAATGGGACTGTTGGCAGAACCAACATTACAGAAGGTGTCTGAATAATACATGCACATCACACCAGTGCCAGCTACAGTAAGACAGGGTTAATTAATTGTATTCCCCTCATTGTAGTCCATACCACACAGACAAACAGAAGGCATCTGCCTATTGAAGTATGCAAATGACTATGACCTAGGAGCAATAGCTGACTCAGAGTGTTGTGGACAACATAGAGAAGGGGCTTTGTGGGTGAGGTGTGTGTGACATATGGCCACAATCTGACAGCTACATATTGCATTGTCACCCCTATGTTAATAACCCTGTACCCATGAACTAACACCTAGGCAGCAGTCAACATAATGGACACTGTGTGTGAGGGATGCAGCTGGGCAGTTGTCTTTCCTCTGATAGCTATGTCACCACACCTGTCAGGTAGTCATATGTGGCATCCCTAATCGTGACAGGGTGCCATCCATGAATATAGAGATCATTGTCCAGCCATACACAACACTCAAGTGACCCATATCAGATCACATATTTCCTTTAAGGGGTATTGGCCATGTGCAGATACACCAGCCTTCCCATTCCCCATCTCCACTATGTAGCATGATGCATACCCTGAATAAATCCATGTCCAACCCAGTGATGTTGGACATGCTACACGTACACATCCTGATCTCAAACACATACTTCATGGACATTCATCTTCCTAGTACTAGGATCACCACATGCTGGACAGATCCTTGTCCCACACACTTTACATAGTCCTGCCATACTATGCATTCCTGTCCAGCAAAGCTGCAGATCGCTCCCCTCTCAGATATGGTGTGATGACCACATGGTAAATGTATCATTAACCCTGTGGATCAGTTATGTGGCACTGCTCCACCTTGCCCCAGAGATCCACCTGTCAGCTACAGCCAGGTAACCTTTCATCCTAGATTCATACATGGCCCATGGCATATAGCCTACTAGTTGACTTTGACTGTACATGCTATAGTTGATATCCATCCCTGCAAATACCATCTGGCTAGCCAGTGTCCCATGTGTATCACATGTGCAACACAGGTGATACATGGCAGGATGTTGAATTGCTGTACAGTGCCGTGTAGATGTATATGGCAGAACACATACATGTAAAACCTTACGTGAGCAAGTCTGCAGGGTCACAGGTCATGTCTGTTAAGGCAGTGTAGGTCTTTATAGATGACATATACACTGCATCAAGGTCAACTGCATTAATGTGGACACATCCAGCCATGTGCTGATAGGTAGGAACACCTGTACAGGCAAACAGATATGCCCACATCAAGACAGCATCCACATGGAGTATGAGCAATGTAATCAGGTGACACACACACATATATGATGATAATATCCACTCACCATTGAGTGTCATATGTGTGTGACACAAACATGTCAGTGTGTCAGTGTCATGTAGATTTGCAAACACAACTATTTAATCATAATAAATGCGATACACATGTATGTTCAGCTGTAGCTCTGTATGTCTCTGTGAATTACTGTGACCTGTCTCCATCATTATGTCTTCCAGGTATGCTGCGTGCAAGGCTACCCTCTTATACCTGCTTGGAGGATGAGGCCCTCATCCCATACCAACATGACAATCATGATATCCTGTTCAGCCATGTGCCACAGGATGCACAGCAGTGGGATGCCCTGTGGATGGAACTTCGCAGGAGGGTTAATGATGTGGGTGGCCACAACTGCACATACCAGCAGGTGCGCAGACACTGTACAGACCTCATTAGATGGGCAAAACAGCGTGCAAATGCAATCGCCAGGGAACAAGATGCAACAGGTGGTGGACCACCAACCCAGCCCCCACTCACACGTACCAAGGAGCTACTGGCCAACCTGGGGACACCTGCAGAACAACATCCACAAGCCTTAGCCAATATTGTGGAGGTGGGTGTCTCTCAACCACCGAGCCTGGAGTTGCCTGGTAAGTCAGTACTGCACCTATAACAACTATATTCCATATAGTTGCATGTGTCACTGTACAATATGTAATGTAACATCATATGCAAGGCATGTATACACACATGCCGCATACTATAGTATGCTTCTCTGTGTATGCACACATGTGCATATACCATAGTATAGTCTAATGTACTGGTGTATGTGTTAACATGCACATTGTACACTGTAGCCATCATACAGGCGTGGATAATGCTCATACTGCTGTGTTACTCCTATTTAGGTACCTCTGGCATTCCGCTGTGACAGCAGCCCATTGCAGGTGAGACTGTTATTATTTATCAGGCATTGTAATGCACAGATCTATCTGCCATGTGGCCATTTACCACATGTACACATAACGTATGGTCCTGTCACAATATACAGGTCGGACCTGCAATGCATCACAATGTCTACCCATGTGCAACACTTGCAAACTATGTGAATCACCAACATGAATCCTCACAAACTGTCATTGCCAGATGTGTGGACAGCTGGGCATACAATGGTGGAGGTGCTGTTCACTCTAGGGACATGTACTACAGATCAGAACTACACATGTGGGGAATACAAACAGTACTACACAGTGGGCTGGAGTATGGCCAGCCCACAGGATTCACTGGTGTGGATCATAGCCCTGCTATGAATGTCACAAAATGTGATGTGCTATCTTGACATATCCATGACATCTAGTGGCCTGGCTGCAACACTGCCTAACTAACCTGAAAAACATATCCCATATACCACCCTTTGTCTGCATAACCCTGTCATCAGTGGAGCATATGACATCTATGGGTGTATGTCATATGGGACAACACAGACATGTGAAATAGATGCCCGTCACAATAATTTGGCCAACACATGTACACACATGACCATGGAGGATGGCCAGAGACATTAAGCAACACACACAGTAGACGTGATGTGATTGTTTGTACACCCTGTCATACAATGGCTACACATGGTCCAACTATGGCCTTTGTGTAATGGTTATATTGCAGATGTGGAACACTAGACATCCTACAGGCCTGTGCACATCTTGTGTAGGCGTGACATCAAGCCACCACATAAGATGTGTTGAACATCTTGATGATGTCACTACATGACAGCAGTCACCTGTACAGTATCCACATCAGCCCACAGATACAGTGCATTCCCCTTGCTGGTGTCAGACATCAATGTCATACTTGCTCCTCATGTGTGTGTGTGTGTGTGTGTGTGTGTGTGTGTGTGTGTGTGTGTGTGTGTGTGTGTGTGTGTGGTACACAGATGTCATGTGGGACATGGTGTACCAATGTGTTCGCCATGTCTGGCCATAGTTGCCAGGCAGCAGCAATATGGTTGTAGATGTGCAGGGGTGTCATCCGTATACCCTTCAGTGACCTGTGTCACACATTCCACATCATGGTTTAGTGTGTATACACCTCAGTGACGTGGGTCACATTCCACAGTATATATGTATTGTATCTGAACACAGTCATGTCTATGAACTGTGTCTGTAACTCACACTGTACAGGAATAGAGACAACTCATGATTCCCTGCAATGGCCATGCACATCAGCTAAATGTGCAGTATATCTGTAGGGCGGACAGACAACACTGCATTGGGACACCATTACCCCACTGTATATTTGACAGGACACCATTGTGTTAAACATATATGCATGTCATTGCACACGTCAGCAGATCACATGTCATACTACATGTGATTGTCAAGGTCATATGCCACACAACAGGCAGGTGTACTGTTAACCTGCGCTGGTCTACATAGGTTCATACGTTCATAGATTCATACTAAGCTAGCTGCCCTTGTGAGCCATTTTAAGCCTAGCCAATTATCCCCTGTGAGACTCAATCCCTGCACCTTGTGTTTGCAAGGCAAACACTTTAACCATTAGGCCACCCTCCCAACCCAGCATGATGTAACACAGGGATGTATGCTAACTACTACTATGATTGTGTAATTTGCATGCTGTCTGCTATGTCACATGCATGCTGTTGTGTGCAACCCAGGGATGTATGATAACTACCACTATTATTGTCTGCGCTGCATGCCGTCTGCCATATCACATGCATGTTGCATGCCTTCTGTCATATCACATGTGTGTGTGTCTGTGTGTGTATGTGTGTCTGTGTGTGTGTATGTCTATTGTATAGATTGTAATGTACAGTTCTTGTCTGCCCTCACAGGTGATGTAGGTGCGTTGCCCTCTTGCAGTCCATCTGATGTTAGTGTCCCCACAGACTCTAGCAGTGATGATGAACGTATGATTGAGGCACAGGCAGGGTTGTCAGGGGCTGAATCTGCCATTGGTTGCCATTCCACCTATATCCCCCTCATCCCCACACACAGATCCCATGCCTGCACATACCCCATCACCAGTGGCCATAGAAGAAGGACAGTTGGTGTGTGGTAGCTTGAAACAAGAAAGTGTGGGGGCTCTGGAAGGTGTGCCTGCACACCATGGTGTCAGCCAACTGACTGGTGGTGCCCCACACAGGCACGTGGCCTGTGCTGCTCATAGGAAGACCTCTGGCCAACATGCTCCTGCAAGACAGAGCGCAGCAGCTGGTGTCACCAGATGCATGTTTCAGGCTGTAATGGAGGCACAGGCACATGCTGAACAGCACAACAGAGAAAATCAGAGGCTTCAGAGGGCTGCTGTCCATTCTTTAAACAACAACATCCAGGCAATGGTAAATGCTCAACAGCAGATTGCTAAAGCTTTGGCTAGACGGTTGGGTGACATCGTTGGAGTCCTTGACCATGGCATGACAATCCGAGAGCATGAGCTGTCTGTGTTGGAACATCTGGTAGGAGTGAGGCATCGGGCACGTGGACGTAGGCCTGCTACATCACCTGTTTTAGGTCTACATGTACGAGCTACCTCACATGTCCACTCCCATAGTGGCTTTAACAATAGCAGTGCATCTGGTGCTGTGCTGTCCACACCACAACATAGCAGGCCATGTGCACGCTGCCCTGGATGGTCCCAACAGGGACACGGTTCCAGTGGACAAGTGTTATCAGACAGTACCCAATCTGCACCTCTGCCTGGTAGTGCCAGTGCAACCCCTGGCAGGCACAGGTCGCATGTCCGTGGCCGGACACTGTGAACTGTAAAACCTGGCCTTTACAGTCCACAGCTGTCAATAATACCCCTGTGTAGGCCAGACACATGCCAGAACTGTGTGCATACATACACGCACTCACTGGAAACATATGTATGGCACCGCAACACACATATATGCATATCATCCACACACGCCCAATTAGATCAAAGACCCTAACCCACACACATGATGTCATCCAATGGTGCAGCCTAGTCCTCTGGCAAACATTATCACCCTGTGCATATGATGATGCCTGTGCCGCATCCCTGACATCCACACCATCGGTGTAGGGACATCCTCATATGGTCTGATTCACAGGGTGAACAGACTAGTAAGATAAGTTTAGTTTACAATTGCTGAGTACTGTTGACAGGCAACAGACATACCATGTACTACAGGTGTATAATGCATTACGTGCTGTTAACAGTATGTGTCTTGTGTAACAACAGTAACTGCATGTTGGCCATGATGTTCTGCTTTCCTCCATCAGGTCTAATTGCACGTGCTGGTGGATGTCAGTGTTTGCAGTTAGTGTCCCATATTTCAATGTGGACTACTCACAGGTAAGTATGAATATACCAGCATGCACCGTGTAGCTGCCACATAACAGTGAGAATGTCCCACGTTCCAAACATGTCTACTGATCCAAGAGCATGATAGCTGTGTATTAAGCTACTGTGGCTACAGACATGACATCCATACTGGGTGACATCACAGGTACAGTTACATGGAGTGATGAGGTACGAGAGTGGTCTAGATGATTACAAGGGTAGATGCCAGTGGGAAGTGTGATGCCTCATTGGGAAGCAGTAATACACATTCCCATGATGGGATGCCAACACACAACTGCACCCACACACTCAGGTATTGACACACATGTATTCAGTGACACAGTAACACACCCACACATTCACAGATTCACCGACACAGTAACACACACTCACACACAATTGCTACTATTGAGGTGAGGACCCCCTA